>NW_027498659.1:0-48631 GCF_021521415.1 Bidens hawaiensis
ATTCAAATTCGAATATGAAGATTCGAATTCGATTTTAATATATTCGAATTCGATTCGATTCGTACTCGAGTATAGTAATCGAATACGAATCGAATACGAATTCATGATTTTTTTTTATATTCAATTCGAAATTCGAATTCAAATTATATAATATATTAATATATATTTAATTATTAATTTTGATCAAATCCGTAAATAATAAATGTACAAAACATAATAATTAATCCTAATAACCCATACTGGTATTTCTTAATTTTTCCAGAACTTAATTTTGAACTTATTATCATGTGGTATTGTAGCTACTTCAAACTTATAATTATGTGCTTTACATTGATGCTTATGGTTTTTGAAGTTTTTGACATAGGTGAACTTGAATCAATTCGAATTTATTCGAATTCGAATTCGAGTTTCAAATACGAATATAATCGAATTTCGAATATTGTATATAATACGAATACGAATACAAATCGAATAATCCAACTTTTAAATGAATACGAATCGAATACGAATACCAACAAAAAAAAATAAATTATTCGAATTATTCGATTCGATTAACTTGAAAATTCGTTATTCGATTCGATGAACACCCCTAACATAACATTATCGATTTTGATTTAAAAAATAAGAGCCAAATCATTATTATTTTAAAAAATATAGTGTTTACGTTGTGGCAATTGTGTAATTCAATCAATTTTCATTTTCGACAAAACTCACAAAATTTTCAAAGAAATCTAATGTTGAACCATGCGAGTTGAAAACAACATAATCGATTTTGATTTAAAAAATCATCAACATCGTCATCATCATCGTACTCAGTATATCCCACCAATAGCAAAGCTATGGTAGGGTCTGAGGAGGGTAAGATGTAGACAGCCTTACCTCTACCACATAAGGATAGAGAGGCTGCTTCCGGTGAGACCCCCGGCTCGATAGTAGTTTTGCATCAAGCCTTGGACATAAGGCACATATGACTCAATCATCGGGACACCGGCTGATTGGTGCATGTACCCTTGTCTTTCGGCTATCAACGCCACCACATGATGCCTGACTAACCTTCCGCCACTTTTAACGTTATTTTCACGAGATTAGTAAAATGACGTCAAAATTAGTGCAATTTCACTTTTGCCCACCCGAGGGTTCACACATATATACATTATATGCGCACACCACAAGCAGGGCGTGATTTTGATTTAAAAAAAACGCCAAATCAATTTTATTTTAAAAAATATAGTGTTGACATCAAGACAGAAGGAAAATGGACAAAAAACAATTCTAAAACGACAACTTGTTTCGAAAATATGTACGGCGGATATAAACTTAATTGCAATGAGATGGGAATCTGAGATCGATTGGTTTTGAGATACAAACTGAAACGTTTCTAAAATTGATAGTTGATTAGTAATCAACAATCGATTTTGAACATGGTCGGCTTGGGAAAACAGAACAACCAACCGAGGGCGCTTAATTTTCAGGGGCACAAAAGTTTATACATAAAACAACATTGGTAAGAGGTATGCAAACCTTACCTCCATCCTAAAGGATGGAGGCTGTTTTCAGCGAGACCTTCGGCTCTAAAACAAACAACATAATTGTAAAAATAAATAAAATATAAAATATATATTCTATTTTTTTATCTGTAAAGTAGGTATAAAACTTAATATCCATATTACATATTGGGTTCAATATTTTTTTTTTACACATAATCCATTTAACGTATTGAGCCCAAACTAAATTTTAAATATAATAATAATAATAATATCCACGAGTCGAGTGAGACATATAAATTTTCATTACTCGTTAATGCCATTTAAAAAGATTAGCTTATGTATTATGTTTCTCGTTAAGGCCTTTGGCCATTTTATTTTGGTTCGGCCGAGACGTATAAATTCTCAGAGACAACCTTGGTTTTGAATAATTTAAAAAGATAAATTTCGAATGGATAGGAGAGATATGAGGGAAACTCGCGTGTGTGAACCTAACAAGAGTTTTTATTTCTCTAGTAGGCTTGGAGAATAGCTTGTTCACGGCGGGGCAAGTTGCCTTAGAAGTCGTTTCATGTAAAGCGCTCAAGCACAAAAAAGCATGCCATGACAACCAGCAAGTGTTAATTCCTTTTGTGTTTGTTACTAAGTCAAGTTCAATAGTTTATGTATAGTAATTTTATATCTTCAAGATCAATTAATATAGTTTATAAAAAACTTGGTTTTGTAATCCAAAATGGCTAGCGACGCAGCTTGTTACCCATTTGCCTTCTTTTCAATGTAGAAAAAAAATGAATTTGATAAATTTTGATTTTCAAAACACCAACTTAGGCTTTTGACTCACCGATTTTGAACCTGATAAAAACATTCATCCAAACATGAAAGCTTAAATTAAAAAGAAACAGGCTTTGATGCCACATCCAGTATGTGGCATTCGTCATTTCTTTTTCACATATGTATTAGCCTGACTCGTTTTGATTTTTGGATCTTTGGAAATTAATAAAATAATGAATTTTATGTTATAATCATGTTTCACACTTGTCATGTTGTTATATTATGGCGAATTGGATTTTAATAATCCCAACTTAATGTCCCTAACTCGCTTAATTCATGCTAAAAATCAATTATTAACAAGTCTAGGGACCAAAATGATCAAAAATGAAAATCTTGACAAAACCACCCATCGCGTAGCACGACGGTGGCCTCCAAGGCTAATCACGTAGCACGACTAACATGCAGCAACGATTTTGGTTTGTTGTTCGTTTTTCTTCGTTTAAGGCTCGAACTCGTGTTTTAACCATTCAAACCAACCAACACTCAACCCATAATAATTCTAGAACCCTCCAAACATGTTTCCATCTCTTATTATAATTTATTTAATTCAAAAATCATTTAACCAAAAGAATCAAAGTGCACCGGTTTATGCAACGGACATGTTCATGCACCCTTGTCTCAAACCATAATCATTCCCCATAAATACCCCCCTCAATCTCATCCATTTCAATTACTCATTTTCACCTTCTTCTCCCAAATTATTTGAACTTCATTCAAGCTAGTTTGACTTTAAAAGTAAACAGAACCACATCTTGCAATTCAGACCATTTCGGGTAAATGTTTTTAATAGTTTCAGTTGTTCTAAGTTCTTTTATCTAAAGAAAATCATTTTCATCTTTGTTAAAGGTTTTTGGACATTCAAACTCATATTTATGCATTTTAGGCCCGTTTGGTCGTTTTTGGGAATGTTTACTTGTTTAACCTTCTATTTGAGTTTGGATCTGGAAATTTTACTTTATTTTAGTTATATGGTTTTGAACATGTGGTAACCATCCTCGGTCTCATACTGAGTCAAGGACCGAACCAAAACCTAACTCTAGTTTAAGCACTTTAATTAACTTTGGAGCAACCAAGTTGCATGAAACACTTTAGATCTGATTCTTTCTTTGTATTTTAGGTTTGATATGGTTTATATGGAAGTGTTAGAACACATCTTGGCTTGAACCAAATTTTGGATAAAAACCGAATAAAATCAAACTTCTCGTTAAAACGAGCTACTCACCGTTCAAACAACCAAAAATCATCCTAACTTCTAAGCTTATGTTTCATTTTGTATTTTTTTATATTACTTATGATTATGGTGTGTTGGAACTAAACTTGGTCTTATACCATTTGGACAATTTACACCAAACAATTGCCTAAACCCAAGTTTGGGACTTTAATTGATAAAAATTCTCACACTTGTTTTAATTACTAATTTTATTGAAGGAATTCATATATTTTAATATTATGGCAAGTTAGATTTGGATTTGGTACTTATCAAGTCCTAAACCGACTAAACCGAACATTAGCGGGATCGTGCACACTTGCTCTAAACCAACTTCCCTATGTTAAACTTAACAAAGATTGAGTAAAACTAAAAATCAAAGACTAAGTTTCTTGTAAATCTCATTTCATTTTATCGTTATTTATTTAATCAAATTTTGTAAAATATAACTTAAAATCCTGATAACCAACTTCCTTATGACAACTCCACCTGCTCCAACCGCTTTCACGAGCCTAATCTCTTGATTCCTAACCTGGTCACTCCCATCGAATAGGCGATTGACAAATACGTCGGGGGTTTGCATTTGAAAATTCCAGACTGGGTGATGAGTAGCAACCCGCAAACTGTCATGCCCCAACCTACGGCGGAATATGGCGGGACACACCCTGACTCCATAGTAGCTCGCAAAACACTATTAATATTAACGAGACAATAACTAATTATTTGAATTCATATAATCAAAGTACATCACAATATAAAAAAATCCATTATACAAACTTGTTTTATATTTTATAACCTAGAGTAAACTAAATAGCTTCTCAAACATCCAAAACTTCAACTAGCAAACTGGTAACATGAGTAAAAATAGAGTTTTATCAACATAAATTTGAGTGAGCAGTACACTAGTTTAAATGTATTATTATATTGTAAAACACCCAATTCTTATGTGAATATAAGAAATAACAACATTGATGATATATAAATTTAATAGTTTGGATCCATTCCATTGATACAAAATCAATGTACTTGGGTAAATGTATGATCATACTAGATGAGAATAAATGAGGATGAGATACCAACCACCAAACATAAAATAATCATTTAAGCACATAGAGCATAATTATAAAGCATGCAATGATCACACATAAACATATATTGAATTGTATTTTGAATAGTTGTGGTAATAAAATGTGAGTAAAAGTGAATAAGGTATACATGCTACCCCCAAAATATAAAAAAATGAAAAAAGGGGTATGTAAACTCTCATGAAATAAGGAGTACGGTAACGAGTTGATGATTTAAACGAATTGATTGGTCACACGAGTAATATAGTGCATTGATTTTGTATCAGTGGGAACGGGTCCACATCTATTAAATTGTTTACATATACATAAGATTTGTATTGCTCACCAATTACATATGAATTGTGGTTTACCTATACACACACACACACACACACACACATAAAACCTATGTATTCTCACCAATATTCGTGTTGACAAACTCTATTTTATACATACTACAGGTACAAGTAATTGATATTTTTCAAGATCGAAGATATTATTTTTACATTAGGATATTTATTCAAAATACAAAAGTATAATGTATTTGTTTTTTTTTATTGAACTCGTGTACTTGTTAATGTAAATGAAATTAAATAATTATTGTCGCTTTAATTAATGTCTTTTGAGCTACTATTCAGTCAATACGTTATGCTCGGCATATTCCGCTGCCTTTGGTCGAGGTGTGACACAAACACTCGATGACACGATCACCCTAGCCACAACTCTCTCTGAGAATCATGTCAAATCCGGTACTCTCATGATCAAAGGTTCCAAGAAACCCTGGAAAAATACCACACCCGAACCATCTTCCCACACCAAAGTTGAACCTCTACCTCAATCTGTAAACTACTCAAACTCATCCCACCACTTTAAAGAGAAACACAAACCACATCACCCAAACTTTGCCGTCATTCACCCATCTCAACCCCAACCCAAAGCTCCTCAAAACCGAAAACCTTATGATGGTCCTTATCCTTTGTGCAACACTTTTCAACGCCACTAACCATATTACTCCGCTTGTAACCAATGCTCGAATTGCAATCGCTTTAAATATGTGTCATGAAGCCTCCCGTGGGAAAATTGCTCCACCAAGGTTTTCTCCGCATAATCTTCAAAACTGTCCCATGTTTTTTTTCTCAAACTCCTCCTCAACCGAGAGCTTGTTTCAATTGTGGAGACCCAAATCATTTCCCTCAATACTTGTCCCCAACTCACTTTTGTACATAATGCCCAAATCATGCTCGCACCTTCCTACACAACTCAAGCCTACCAAGTGCAAATGTACCAACCTCAAGTCTCGCAACTTGTGGCTCCTCCGATTCAGCTACTCCAAGCAATTCAAATTCATCCTGCTCCTCCGCCTTCTCAAGCTCCGCAAGTCACCCATGGCAACCAAGGGTGTGATTTTATGATGAACGCAAACCAAGCCCAAGTTGCCAACAACGTGGTGAACGGTAAGTTTTTAGTAAATGAGCATTTAGCTTTAAGTTCATTCGATACCGGATATGATAGGAGTTTTGTTTATTTTAAATTTCAATCTACCCATGTCGTACCCCGTACTGAAATTTCTCGACATTTCTCCGTCGAAGTCGCAAATGGCTGCTCCATTACCATCGATTCGGTCATCCGCGATTACATACTCACTATTTGCAAGTGTAAATTCTCGATAGACCTCATCCCGACGCAAATGGAAAGTTTTTGACATCATAGTAGGCATAGATTGGTTAGCCTTGCATCACGCCGAAGTTGTTTTCTATGACAAGTTTATCCAAATTATGCATGCCAACGGTAAAACCTCAAGATCTTTGGCAAAACGTCACCCAAAAGGTTAACCTTATGACGTGCTCTCAATCTCAAAAGTATGTGCATCAAAAATATGTTCCATTCCAAGCACAAGCGATGAAAAAGGACCTTGAGGAAAGAAAAATCCAAGACATTCCCATTTGTGATTTTCCCGACGACGTCTCCGGTCTTCCACCCATCCATCCTGTTGAATTTCAAAATGACCTTGTGCCCGGAGAAAATCCTGTAGCCAAGTATCCCTATCGTTTAGCTCATTCGAAAATTTAATAATTATCAAACCAACTCCAAGAACTCTTCAATAAGGGCTTTATCCATCCGAGCTCCTTGATGCGTGAGATACGGTAGTAGAAAAGTTGTTGAGTTTTCTAAGGTTTTATTCACACAATGTCTAGTTTTAAATTTATAAAAATGATTATTATCTTAACTAAACCACACACAAATATGCAAGTGTACCTATCGTATATATATTAAAGTATAGGTAAGAATCAAGTATCGATCCACGGACACATTTATTGATTTTTACTTCTAAATCGTTGTCTTTATTTCAACTGGAAGATCATCATTCTAGTTTTAGTTTTAGAAAATGACTTATAAAGAAACATAAATCAAAAATAATATTTTTTGGTTTTTTATATTTTTGGATAGAATTACCTTGGTACAAACTCATCTTAACTTGGTTTAATAATATATTAGTAAACATGTGACATGAGATTGCTATGGTGATTAAATGTGGGAATAACATCGTTAGTCATGTCATTCCATGATAATTAAAGAAAGAGAAAACCCTTGATCTATTTTACTTAAAACATTATTTTATGTAAGTGTTTTCTGATAAAGATAAGTTAGTAATTTTAAAGATGGGACAATCCCTTGAATTACTAAGTGAATTGTCCTAGATAGTTTAGTAATAACACTTATATTATACATAAAACACCAATTAAAATTAGTTGAGTCGTAAAGGATTAACCTTGAATCACCAAATATTAATCCACACAACTCTTGAACGATTATAGATCTCATGTAATAACCACTCAATAGTTGCTTAAAATAGGTTACGTTGCTCACTCACTTAACGAGTAATTAACCGATTTTAGTGGATGAACATCAACAATCCGTTTTCACAACATTGTTGATAATTCCCATTTTAAAATGCTTAATCACTATTAACATTCCATTTGGTCCCTGTTAATATTAGAATTCATGTTTTTTCCAACCAATCTCTTACAAGAATGATGATTTATCGGCTTATCACCAAGCTCGAAATCTTGGCAGCTCTTTAAAAGACTTTAAGTTATTTCCCAAAACCTCACAAGAGTATCCATTCCCCGAATTATTGTCAAGCTCGGTATTTAGGAGTTCATTTTTAGGTTTCTTAATTTATCAACCAAATCCTCACAAGAATAGCGATTTCTCGACTTATTATCAAGTTTGAGATCTTGAGGTCTAGCAATTTATTTTCTTATTGTCAAGCTTCGCACTTAGGGTATCTTTTAAGAGTATTGAAACATTCCTCATCAAGTGATAATTGCAACACAACCATTAGTTGTTAAAAATCGATCATATGCTTTACTTTCATTATTCTACTTCAATTAAGATTCATTATAAACCAAGATGATACTTTGGAAGTTTACCTACTAATAAGCATAATGATGATTATCAAAGTAATAGATACAAACATGATTAAATTTTAACAATCTAACCAATTTGGATGACTAATTTTTGATACTAATGACTTCTTTCAAAAGCTTAATCTTCAAGGGTTGGATGGATGTGATTAATTCCTTTAGTAATGGTGATGAAAATGGGTGGTTGGAAAAGAGTGAATAAAGTGGAAGGTGTATTAAATGTCTCTCCAAGGTGTATTGAATGAAAAAGATGGGCATTCAATTTATAGGTTGATCAGACCCATAATGCATGGTCATGTTGAATAAGGCATGGCTATGTCTTCATTTTTGTCTTGTTGTATTAACTATTTGTTGTCTGATCGCACAACTCTAGGTTAACACGGCCGTGTTAAGCAAGGCACGGTCGTGTTGAGTTCCACAACGGTCCAAATTCCACCAGATTTGTTCTTTTCTCTTGTACTTGAAGACATGGTCGTGTCTTGGGAAGACATGGCTGTGTTTTTTTCTCAGAACCTTCTATTTTGTCTTTTCTTCTTTCTCTTGATCACATGGGGTGTGTTTTGGTTAACATGGCCATGTCTTGATTCACCATGGGTGTGTTGAGTCTGTTATCACCGTGTATCTTTGATTTACTTTGTATTTCAACTTGTTTTATTTCTTAGGACTAAAGTTCCCTATAGATAGAAATTATGAACATTAGTGGTTATTTATTCTAACATAGTTTCCAAAATTACGCTTATTTGGAGATATTTTAGTGCTGAAAAGATGTATAAATTCTTGCACACCAAATTTCCCCACATATGAACCTTGCTTGTCCTCAAGCAATCTTTGAACAAACTCTTCGAAACAACATGTTAACCAAAGCTAAACATCCCGAGAAATTTAAGAAGGTCCCGGTAGTCCATAAGAGCAAAATATGTTAGTATATGTGGTGATACTTAAAACTATGATTCTCCTTTTTGAGCTTCATCTTATGCAAAACGTCATGTGCTGGCAATGTTCACACACGTTCGGCTTTTTATCGTGATGTTGTATGTATAAACACTTTTAGCCAATATACGACTTACAGAAAATATGCTTGTTGAGAGACCTTTTCTCCAACAACTTTGTGAAGAGCTGCATATTTCAAAAGATATTATATTTCCAACGGTTTTGGTATGTGTGTGATAGGTTTTGTTGTGTGTTTTGGCAAAGGTTTTGAAAGGGTACAATTAATCGAGCTTTTTTTCAATATTTTCTACTTTTTCTTATCGTCGCTCTATTCTTCGTCACAAAGTGTGGTGAATCAACATTTTTTTTGTACAATCCTAATAACTCTCCTAAGGTTAGATCGTCAAGACTAGTTTATGTAAGATGTGGATCAGCTCCTCCTCAATCCTATGTTGAACATAACTCCCCATTCTGATGGATCGTTTCGTTTTGAGCCTAATAGCCCCCACCCTCATTAGTTCGGTATATTTATATTGGGATTGGGTTGGACTTACTCTACATATTCCTTTGTGGGACTAATTTTCGCAGCCGATACATCGTTCGTATATGTTTGCTCGTCCTTTCATTGAGATTTTAGGAATCCCACAAAATGGTGGCCTTTTTTCCTATTGGCGCCACTTTTTCCTCACCTCATTCTATAGAGAAAGATTCTCTCCCTAAGTTATGGAGGCAACCTTGGTTTTGCGAATTGAAGGCAAAAAAGTAAATTGAAATAGAAAGAATGAATTCTATTTTTTAGGGTATTCCGGTAAAAGACTAATGTTGAATTCTACTAGTGGAAGAGTAATTTGGTAGGATAGGTTTTTGGGTAGGTTTGGTGCTAGGTATAGGGTTTATGAGGTTTGTTTTTGGAAATATATTATATTTCCGTTTCATCAGCATTTCGTCTGATCTCGAATATAATACTCACAACATGTTCTAATCCACAAGAAGTACCTGACTCACTCAAAAATATCCAATATATGAATATTTTACTGAATATTTGCATGAAGGCTAAATTCTTATGAACGGAAGGATTTGGTGAAAACCCCATATTTTGGATAAATTTAATCTCAATATTACAAACCATATATTTAGTTTCACTATAAAGTAGATTAATTTTGCTCAAATGTTTCTCGTTATTTCTTATTTTCTAGTTTGTCAAAAATATTTAAAAGCTTAAGGTTTTGTTACTGCAAAAATAGAAATTTGAAAATTTTGTTCAAAAATTTCGCTTTTTAGACTTGGTTTGCTCAAGTTTAAATCCCATTCCCACAATAAAATCTCACATTGTCCTCAACGTGAAAATATTTAAAACAAATGGAAATGAGGCAAAAAAAAAAGAAATTTAACTTCCCTACGAGCCGAGACAAAATTTTTGTGATCTATCTTCATGTAGTTGTTTGGAAGTTTAGGTACTATAATAAATCCAACTTGTATAAAATCTACAACAAAACCACAAACATAATACACAAAATATATAAGGGCACAGGATAAGTATGGGCATATAATTACCCATGTTGCCCTACAAACGGGCGCCATACATAAAGTTAGATAAAATGTCTAACGCATCCAAACAAAGCAAATAGAAATAAACAGTGTTCAACACAATCATAACAAACAAACCATTATCATACAATCATCAACATACGAAGACCCTGCTGGTAGACACACATGAGACTAGGACTCATCACGGGCTGTCCGGGTCCATAGTGAAAGTTGAGCAATCAATACGCGTAACTCATTTGGATTATTGAAGACCACCTCAACCATTCCCATCCTTGAGCAGTACTTAAGGACTAATGGTAAAGGTGCTGGCCCCGGTGTCCCTCGTGTGTCTACATGATATTTTTCGTATAGCTTAACTATCCACCACCACCAAATAAAGGTACCCCCACCCCGGCCCGTGCATTTTTAGCAAGTAAAGAACAAAGAAGGTGGATGATGTTACTGTGACTTCCTATCTTTATATAATATAGTGCCCACAAATCTCGAAGGTTCACAAGTGCTCCACTGGTGCTAGGTTTTGTGAGTATGTTTCTAAAAGGCAGTGGATGTATCTCATTAAAGGATCCTCTAGTCCAGTACTTTTTGAAACGCTCGAGTTGTAGTTATCTCCTAGGTGAGGTGTTAGAAGTTCCCAAGCATGTTTCCTCATTTTTCCAATATACGAACAGGGATTCCCTGTTTCATCCGGAAAGGTATGGTGGGACCCTAACCACATATTACTATTAATTTCTTCTTATGTGTAAACACCAATGTTGATTCCGAAATTGGTTAAGTCTGAGTCATGCCATACTCCTCCTAACCTAAATTTCAATGTGTTTCAGTCCCAGGGATCAGCATGTGGGCGGTATATCTTAAACTGGAATGAGGCTAAGAATTTCATTGTCATTTCGGTGACTGGCCTGTTTGTAATAGAGAATACCCTCATCCAGACCATCCACATTAAACGCTCAAACTCACTGACATCCCTGATTGTTCTTGTACATCCATGGAGCATCGGCTTTTCTACCCATTGCTTAATCACTTGCAAGCAAGCACCTTCCATTCTCTCTTCCTCAGTACAATCCGAAAACCTTATATATGGGTGATTTTCGTTGAATCGGGGCATCCTATATAATAAAAATGGATCAGGAAAATACAACTTGAAAATTTGAGATTATATTCCAGTGGCAAGGCACGACCGTGTACTTTTTCTGCGATATTTGGGATGACTTTCTTCGTTGACCACGGCTGTTAGAGGTGAAACACGACCCGTGTTTTGCATGAATTCAGAGTTATGAAGTCTCGAATGTGGGTATCAACCCGGTTCATCATACTTATCAAATGGCTTCGAACATGGGTTTTTCAATAGAGTGAAACACGACCCGAACCGAAAGTTAACCGAAGTGGACTCAAAATCATGTTTAAACTAGTTTAAATTCAACATTTTCAGACCAATTCATCTTTTTAAATTATGTAAACCAAGTTTAGACATGTTAATTAGTACTAATCTAACCCAAATTTGGTGGAACTAGAACTTAGGGTTTGGATCATACCCGAATTGAAAGTGAAGTGGGTCTAATCGAGCCCTAGAACGGGATTAAAACAAGTAAATTGACATACCTTAATGATTAAAACAAGTAATCGGTGGAATAATGGTCGGACAATCGCCGGAAATCTCCTAGGGTTTGGAAAGTAGTGGCTAAACGTGTAAAATGGACGTTTATAAAAGATAAAACCTGGCAAACCAACCCGATACAGCCGTAGTCAGCAAGACACGATTGTGCTTACCAGACATGTTCCCATTTTTTTGTGTTTAAAAAGATATAGAATGATATTTTATTGATAAGGATATGAATAAACGAACAATGGAATGAACGAAATAGTACAAATGACAACTAACTAGAATCCTAAACCTATCGGAAACAACTTCAATAATCCGGTTCCTCGTCCGAACAAGGTCTGCATATGGGCAGATTCTGTCATGAAGTTGGTTTGGGTTTCCATCTTGGCTTGGTTCTGGTTAAAACGAGCGAGCTCGGCCGTAAGCTGCTCGAGGTTGTCTTTTAGCTTATCCATCCTTCGGTCCACATGATAGTGTTCAAAACGTATTGTTTCAACCTTATCATGCAACTCGTCAACTCTCTCGCGTAAGCACATTAGTTCCCTACTTACATCTATAGGCACCTCTCCTTGTCTTTCATAACTTGGCCTCCATCCTCCCCTTTCCAAGGTAAATTTCTTAGTGGAAAATGTACAAAAAGGGGTATATCAAAAGAATGGAAAGTTGTAAGGCCCCGTCACCGGTAACCCTACTTTCGTGTCGGATTTACTCATAAACACAGTTCTTCAAATCAGAGTTTATTAAAACTTTTCGCGGAATATAAAACATCAATCATTTGTTACAAAACATTAAACCTTTTCTTTGATACCATAACACAAAACTTTATATTTAAAACATCTTTACTTCTTTCTTCAGATGCCAGCCGTTCAATCCATGCCGTGTGTCATCCTCATGCTAACTCTGTAATCAGCTCACCTGCGTGCATACTAAAAGTCAGCTACGCTGAGTGAGTTCTAGTTAATCGAACGCCATACAACACATACACATACATACATATCCGTAGATACATATCCATACTTCACTAGTTACCCTTCTGTTCTACATACATACTTACTACCATACATACATACATATTTATAACCACTAACCTCAGTCTACCGAGAGTACGTTCATAGTCCGCCGTCTATACCTGTACTCAAGGTCGTGAACACGTAAAAGGTCCGCAGTCCTTACCTATGTTCACCATTTATGGTACGTGCAAGGTCCGCAGTCCTTCCCTATACCATCCTACATCCACAACACGTACAAGTTCCACAGTCCTTCCCTATGTTGCAACCTAAACCATAGCACGTACGAGGTCCGCAGTCCTCCCCTATGCTACCACAATACAAATACAGCACGTATAAGGTCCACAGTCCTTTCCTATGCTGATGCCTATCTATAATACGTATAAGGTCCTTAGTCCTTAACTACGTTGTCGTCTATTATCTGTAACACGTATAAGGCCCACCGTCCCTATCTACGTTTACATCTATCATCTACTTTACGTATAAGGCCCGCAGTCCTTAACTACGTTTACATCTATCATCTACTTTACGTATAAGGCCCGCAGTCCTTAACTACGCCATCACCAGCCGAGTCTATGTCCGACAAAAGCTAGAGGGATTCGCCATCCTGACTTACTATGTCGAACGTAGAACTCACATACCATTCGTGTACCTGTATACACCTACTTCACATATACAATAATTACATCATAGCATAAGAACACCCTAGGCGTTCTTTACATCATTCATTTAACAACCATACCTCTTGTCGATACGTGCAATATCCGAAGATCGTTCACGCCCCGACAAGTATTCATTTGTAATGTTCATACATCTTCGATGTATAATATTCGTACCTGTATTTTTGACCTGACAGTACGCGCAATATCCGAAGATCGTTCGCGTACCGACAAGCAACCATTCATATCCATCACATATATCACATATGGCATACACTTATCACTTAGGATAAATGTATTAACAACACATCGAGTATGCACACAGCCCCGAAAACATAACACATAAATGGGGCTAGAAACTCACCTGAATACTGTTACGCTCTCCGTTAATAGTTATTCCCCTCTTGAGCTGTGCACGGCTAACTGTATAATATTTACACGTATCAATTAGCTACTACTACTTATGTTGCGTTTCTATCTTTATATGACCCACAACGAACGGGGGTCCGGGGGCAGCGCCCCTGGTAGCGGGGTTCTAGGGGCGGCAGCCCCTAGCGGGGTCCAAGGGGCAGAGCCCCTGGCTGGGGTTAAGCTGCCTTAACACATTTTCCATTAGGTTTTTAATTTATTTTCTAAACGAACCTCACTTCAGGCGAAGTTAAACCTTAGGCGAACTTGGCTTCAGGCGAAGTTAAACCTTAGGCGAACTTGGCTTCAGGCGAAGTTAAACCTTAGGCGAACTTGGCTTCAGGCGAAGTTAAACCTTAGGCGAACTTGGCTTCAGGCGAAGTTATCCTTAGGCGAACTTGGCTTCAGGCGAAGTTATCCTTAGGCGAACTTGGCCGTAGGCGAAGTTATCCTTAGGCGAAGTTACGCTTGAAGGCGAAGTTACGCTTGAAGGCGAAGTTCATCAGGCGAACTTAATCTTGCAGGCGAAGTTGTCGCGCTGCAGATCTGCTTGCCCATAACTCCTTAGTTTCTTAGCCAAATAACTCGATTTTGGTACCCACGGAACCGTATGATTGGCGCCTACAAACCCCAACCATCAAATCGGCCTAAAATCGACGTTTTAGGGGTCCGATTTGGGCAGTTGGGTTTCGGGTCCGGTTAACCCATCCAATCCTAACCATTTTCAGTAATAATAGCTTTGTTAGATTAGTTCTTACCTTACCAACTCAGATCTATCAACAAATCTCGGGTCTCGGCTTCGAATCTAGATCGGTTAGAATGTGTGTGTTTTGAGGGTGTAAGGAGTGTGTGTTAGGGAGTTTGGTGAGAAATGAGATATTTTGGGATTTTGGGGGTATTTATATCCCTGAAATCCCATTCTCATTTAACCTATCTCAATTAACCCAAGTCCATAACCCACTTCCATTACCCGACACTAGCCCGACCCATACCAACTCCTATTCTTTTATTTATTTCCTGATAACCCGAGTAAACTTCCCATCTATTAATAAGTAATATAATTAATATTACCTTTGAAATTTCGGGATGTTACAAAAGTGATAGCCATTTATAGACACATAGGAGGGAAAAACATGGCCATTGTAACATAAACACGGTCATATTAGTTGAGTGTCATAAATTTCAATTCAGAATTTCGCATTAATTGCAGAGATAATGAATTTTGTATTAATTTTTATTGGGCACGGCCTTTGGCATTTTCGACGATTTTTCAGTTTTTCTCTTGTATCTCAGTCGTGGTTCGGACGGTCGTTAAAGTTTGTGCAACTCTTATCCCTAAGACATAATTAAACTTCATTCTATTAAAAGTCCTAACATTATATTACTTTCCTAAAATTACATAAAATAAAATCACATAAAAAGAAAATTAAAAACAACAAGTAATCTAGTTAAGCCCGATAGATCCTAACAACTACTCCTTAGCACAATCCTTTGAACTATCAACAAGCAAATTAGAAGAGGTTTGAGAAAGAGTCTACAAAACCTCCTCCAAAGATGCTCCCGCCAAAGGAATCACTCCCACGTTATGGTGGTAGAGGTGGTGGTGGGAAGAATCCTAGTCGAATAGACTGGATTAAATTTGCTCGTTGATGTCATGGAGTTCAGTCATTATTTCCGCCATTGACTCAGAGAGAGCTAGGTTCCACTGTTCGTTTTGAACAAGCATGTTAGTTAGCTATCTAACCATTTACTGAAGGGGCAGAATCATCTCCAGGTTTACGTTTTTATTTTTAAGTGGAGTGGTGGAAGGGTTTCCAGCATTAGGATGTTTCATTGGCATCTTTGGAGGTTGTTTAGTTTTGAGAAATGTGGCTAGAAGGTGAGAAAAGCTCTCAAGGAGGTGATGCACAATTATAATCTGCCAGACACTCTCAGCACGACCATGTCTTACTAGAAACGGACCATGTTGACAAGTTCTTTCTAAAACTGGACAATCTGAGCCGGAAACAGTGCCAGAAACTATCACTGCAAGGAAATTGTGCTGGGAATGGGCGTGTTGTATGGGGCACGGTCGTGCCTTCCTAAATACATAATTTTAAAAAAAAAAAACTTATCCCTATAAAAGCAGTAAAATCTAACCTAAACATGTTAAATTTCGATCGGAGTCGCTAGCTTGACTCACGGTTTTGGCATTTTAGTTTATGGGATGAAGGTGAAGCATCTCCATCGCGGTTTCTATGGGTTCTCCTAAGTAAACTTTAAGCCTGTGATCATTTACCTTAATGCTTTTCCCATCCTTTTGGACGAGTCCAACAACTCCATAAATCTTTAACCATAAAAGACCAGAACATATAGATTTCAACTTTCCAGGAAAAATGAAGACAAGAGTTTTAAAGGAGTACATGGTCGCCTGCTTTAAAATGATTTTCACCTTTTAGTGATGGGTCAGTCTTTTCATTCTTTCCTTGGAAATGTATGAGTTTTCGTACGCTTGCATCCTCAATACATCTAGTTTGTGTAGCTGCTCGAATCTGTCTTTCCCTGCTAATAGTAGATCAGAATTGACAGTTTTAAGTGCCCAATATGCTTTGTGCTCGGGTTTGACTGGAAAATGACATGCCTTTCCGTGCACCAATTCGAATGGCGGTATGCATATAGGAGTTTTGTAAGCATTACGGAAGCCCACAGAGCGTCGTCCAATTTCTCCGACCAATCTCTGTGATTAGGACCCACAATTTTTTCCAAGATTCGTGTTATACCCCCGATTTGTGACTTCCACCTGCCCACTTGTTTGCATGTGGTAAGGCATACCAAGTCGATGATGAACCTCGTGTTTGTCTAATACTTTCTCCATTTGCGCATTAGAGAAGTTTATTCCTCAATAGCTAAGGAGTGCTTTGGGAATACTAATACGAGAGAATAATTTTTTCCAAAAATTGACTAGCATCCTAGCATCATTGGTGGGTAAAGCTTGGGCTTCGACACATTTCGATATATAGTCTATTGCTACTTGAATGTAATCATGACCAAACGCTGTTGGAAATGGTCTCATAAAGTTGATGCCTCAAACGACAAATATTTCGTAGACATGGATTGGTGTTTGTAACATTTCATCTCGAGAAGAGATGTTGCTAGCACGTTAGCATGGATTGCACAAGTGAACCATTTCGTTTGCTTCTCGGTAGATTTTAGGCCAATAGAAGCCGGCGTCGAATACTTTATTTGTGGTTGCCGATTCTCCAACATGACCTTCTGACGATCCTTCATGACATTGTTTTAGGAATTCATGTTTTCGTCTCCATATAGAATCTTCAAATGATATTGTCAGCTCCAATGCGGAATAATCATGGATCTTCCCAAAATTAATATTTGATATCCGAAAAGAATTTTTTTCTTTGTTTACCCTTATTCCTTTGTGAATGATTCCACGAGCCTTGTAGTTGCTGATGTCAACGAACCAACGATGTTTTCTGTCACACCCCCCATCTTAGGCATGGGTGTGTGACCATCAGTTGGTACCCTTTTTGTAATTAAATCAGAGTTACGGGTTAATTGCGGAAATATTTGCGTGGATTAAAATATTAATATTTACATATCAAAAGATGGGATTATAAAATACCCGTTAATGTTTACAAAATATTACTTGTTTAACAAACCACCATTTACATATTTAATGTTTTTACAAAATGAACTGAGCCATCAGATCGTCTATTGAAGACTTCGATTCTTCAAGCGCTTATCCTTCATTACCTGTAAAACAATTTGAGAATCAGCAACACATGCTGGTGAAAAAGCTGACGCATAAAATATTTTATGCACTTAATTACCCCTCGAGACATAGCTTATGTCTCGGCCCATGGTGGCTTAGGAATAATCAAGTTAAAACTAAACACAATAATAAACTTAAGCTCTATTCGAAACCGCTTAGCAAACAGCATTCGAGATTACTTAGCTACCATTAGTATACACATGATTACCCTCTCTCGGACATAAATTAGGCCCGACCCATCGTGGCGGAGGCATATAACCAGGTGTGGCGCGGTGTGCCCACCGTCTAACCACATATGTAAGGATCCAAACAAACGTACACGACAACCTGAGGGCCAACGATTACTTTTGTTCATAATGTTTTAGAGATACGTTATCTCATGTAATCAATTTACTTTAACTCGATTAAACAAGTTATAAAAGCTTGGGGCGTATTCATCTTAAAAGGATCGGCTTTACTTCACTGATCGGTTAATCTTTCTTTAGCTATCTCGGACTTATAGTACCAGTGTAACCTTTTGTTATTACTAGATCGACAATCTAGATTTAGACCATTAGTTTATTTTTTTATAATTGTTACCTCGATTATATTTTCTTTATTCGAAATACCTTATTTTTATTTAACAAGTCTTAAACCTTTAGTTTTACTTGTTTTACTTTTTTAAACACTACGTTTCTTCTTCTCGAAGAAACGTATACTTTATTTTCTTACATATTATTTAAATAATAAATCAAATAATATTAATAACAAAGAATTACTTTACATTCATATTTCTTATTTATATTTTCTTTGTTATATTTTCATTTACTTATTCTCAAGGTATTGAGTATACGCTCGACTAGGGCCTAAGCCTTTTAATATTATATTAATATTTTATTTAGGTATAACCCCTACATTGGTTGACTTATAGTTTCTAGACTCTCGGGCAGCACCTCGACACTTGCACGTTTTTCGAGAAATCTTGGTCAATCCCTCCTTGCACGCAAATCGATGTTCGTCGATCGTCAATCTTCTTTGGCACGCACTTTGACGTGAGGTGTCGGGTCATCTCGGGTGGTATGTATTTCAAGGCAATATCGTCGTTGTATAGCACGTGATTCGAGGTAACTTTGGTTTTTAGGCACGGATTACTATGAGGGTCGGGCACACTTATCAAGGTAGAGAGAGAAAGTGTGTGTGTGTGTGTTTTAGAGAGAGAGTGAGAATTTGAGTATGAAATGGATGGGCTTGAAGCCCTATTTATAGGCTGAGTTCAGGAAGGCATCGCGATACGCGATGTGCCAAAGGAAGGCCATTGCGTATCGCGACTAGGCTTGTCACATCATCCCCTAGCCTTGCCAAGTGGAGCCACGTGACGGGGCACTTGTCATGGTTGTTAGACCACGTCATCGTGATACACGATAACGTAATGTTTCAGGGTATCGCGTATCGCGATCCCTTTGTTTTTTCTTGGTTTTTGTGACAGACCATCACTATACGCGATGAGGTAATCTCTTATCCATCGCGTATCGCGATTGGCCTAAATTTTCAGAATTTTAAGTTTGGTCCTTGTGGTTTGAATACTTGGAATTTTTGACCCGATATTTTCGTGATGTTACATTTTCCTTAATAGTCCGCATATGAATAAGAAATTCATGGGGAAAGTTATCATTTATCTTGGTCCCCATCATTTCATGTGAAGCTGGGCATTCCAGACGGGAAAGATGATAGGCTGCAACAATTTCAGCACCTTTGTTCTCCTTCATTTCGATGTTAAATTCTTGTAGAAGTAAAATCTATCAGATCAGATGGGTTTAGCATCTTGTTTTGTGAACAAATATTTAATCGCCACATAATTAGTGTAAACGATGGTTTTTAAAAGGACTAGATAAGAACATAATTTGTCGAAAGCGAAAACTATGGCCAAAAGCTCTATCTCGGTAGTTGTGTAATTCTCCTAAGCATCATTGAGAGTCTTGTTGTCGTGGTAGATCGGATGAAAATGTTTCTCTTTCCTTTGTCCTAAGAATTCTCCAACTGCGAAATCACTTACATCACACATAAGTTCGAAGGGTAGTGTCCAGTCTGTAGCTACCATGACTGTAGTGTCTACAAACTTGTTTTTCAGAATCTGAAATGCATTCATACATTCTTCGGAGAAGATGAATGGAGCATCCTTCTCCAAAAGTTGTGTCATTGGCCGGGCTATCCTTGAAAATTCTTGATGAAACAATAATAAAAACCCACATGACTAAGAAACTTCGAATAGATTTAACGGATGTGGGCAACAGAAGTTTGGAAATGGTTTCTACTTTTGCTTTATCCACCTCTAATCCTGCTTAAGATATCTTGTGCTAGAGAACGATGCCTTCTTTAACCATAAAGTGATATTTTTCCCAATTTAACACAAGATTGGCTTCATCACATATTGCTAACATCCTTTTCGTATTTTCAAGACATATATTGAAGGAATCGCCAAAGACGAGGAAGTCGTCCATGAAGACTTGCATTGAATCTTCAATTATGTCGTGGAAAATGGCTACCATACAACGTTTGAAAGTAGCTGGAGAATTACATAATCCAAAGGGCATTCATCGGTAAGCGAATGCGCCATAAGGACATGTAAATGTTGTTTTATGTTGTTCTTCAGGGGAATTGGAATTTGAAAAATAACTAGAGAATATGTCTAGAAAGCAATAGTACATCTTTCTTGATAGATGTTCGAGCATTTGATCAATAAATGAGAGAGTAAAGTGATCTTTCCTAGTGGCGTCGTTGTGTCTACGATTGTCGATGTACACTTGCCTTCTCGTAACGGTTCTCATAGGGATCAATTCATCCTTGTCTTTCGTGAAAACCATCATTCATCCTTTCTTCGGGACTACTTGGACATGACTTACCCATGGAGACTCAGAAATAGGGTAAACTAATCCTGCATCAAGCAATTTGATTACTTCCTTTTTAACCATGTATTGGATGTTTGGATTTAGTCGTTTATGGTGCTACATCACGGGTTTGAAGTTTTCTTCCATTATAATCTTGTGAGTACAAAATGACGGGATGATGCCTTTAATGTCTATGATTTTCCAAGCTATAGCTTTCTTGTGAGATTTAGAACTTTGAGGGGTATTTGTTTCTCATCACTTGAAAGATCGAAGAAAATAATGTCAGGCAATTGAGACCTGCCTTCGATAAAAGCGTACTCAAGGTGTTTGGGTAATTTCTTAAGCTCTAAAGTAGGTGGATCTACAACAGAAGGTTTGGCTTTAGGTTCTAGATCTCTATCTACTTTTCAATTTTCAAATTTCTCTTCGTAATTGATTTCTTCTTCCTCCTTCACAGCTTGATCTTCTGAATCGATGGTATGTGCTTTCTCCACAATTAGTTGTGTATCACATGCCTCTTTCTCAATTGTTTTTTTTCTTAAATGACAGCTTACTATTGATTCACACATATCCAGGAATTTCGTGGAATCATCTGTGTACTAATGTTTCAATGATTTGCCTATGTCAAAAGTTACTTCCTCATCCTCTACCCTGAGAGTAAGTTTGTCATCGCAAACATTGCAAACATCTATTAGTGCTCTAGCAGTAGCTAAGAATGGTCTTCCTAAGATAAATGGTACAAAAGTGTCTTTATCCATGTCCAAAATAACAAAGTCAATTGGAAAGACAAGTTTGTTTATTCTGACTAACATGTTCTCCACTATGCCTCTTGGGTATTTCACTAATCTATCGGCTAGCTGAATGCTCATACGGCATGTGGTTGATACTAGCTCCTAGGTCGGCTCAAGCATTGCTGACAAACAAGTTTCCTATTAAACAAGGAATAATGAAACTTCCAGGGTCAGTCATTTTCTTTGGAAGCTTAGTCTGGAGAATGGCGGAGCATTTTTCATTGAGTATAACGTGGGTTAACTCTTCTAACTTACTTTTGTTTGATAGAACTTCCTTCAAGAACTTTGATTATTTTGGCATTTGTGAAATGGCCTTATGAAAGGGAGATTAATATGCATTTTCTTAAAGAGTTCTGGGAATTTTCCATATTGTGCCTTCATCGTTTCCTGCTTCAGGCGAGCTGGATAAGGGATAGGTCGACCATATAGTTTCACAGGTTCTATGACAGATTTAGGAATGGGTTGACTGCCGGGTGCATCAAGAACCTCAGTCTCACCTTCTGATTGGAGAGGTGTGACTAGTGAATTATTTGTAGCAGTTCTACCACTTCTTAGGGTTATGGCATTGGCTTGAGCGTTGGGGTTGGTAACAACGTTACTAGGGAGTCTTACGGTTGCTCTCTTAGAAAGTAGTTGAGCTAACTAACCTACTTGGCTTTCAATGTTTTGCAAGGAAGCCTTCGGGTTCCTTAGCTCCACTTCGTTCTTCATGAATCGGTCTTAGTCAATTTTTTTGAAGCGTCGGTACTTGCTATGAGTTGCGTTATCAGAGTCTCAACTGTAGATCCATTAATTGGTTGTTGGCTGATACTTGCACCTTGGTTATGGTATGGAGGTTTAGATTGAGAGGTTTGCATTTGATTGAAAGGTCTTCTATCAACACCCGGAGGAGCTTCATTGTGGGCTCCATCTCTCCAGCTAAAGTTCGAATGGTTTCTCCAACCAGGGTTGTAAGTGTTGCCATACGTTTCATTTTTTCTACTTACGAAATCACATTCTTCAGTGGTCATACTTTGGCAGTATTTAACCTTGTGATCTCCCCGACACCTATGACATTTCACCTTTGCTTTGACCAGCTCAGATTGAAGCTGTTCAAATTTCTTCGAGAAAGCCTCGCATTGTGCAGAGATAAAAGTGCTATTATCGACATTGTGTATGCCTTTGTGTGATGAAGTTGATCGTGGTGGATTATAGGCAAAGCTTTTATTGGCATCTTTTTCTAAGATCTCGAATGCCTCATTCGGTGATTTGGGTCCGAGATCTCCACCAGCGACCTGATCGATTGCTTGTTTGTTTTGACTAGTTCGAGCATCGAAGAAGGTTTGGACTTGAAGCCATTTGTTCAATCCATGGTGCGGACATCGTAGAAGAAGGCACTTGTATCTTTCCCATGCTGCTTGTAGTGCCTCATCTTCATCCATCTGGAATCCGGTGAAGATGCGTGATATTTGGTAGTTTTGTCTGGTGGAAAGTATTTTATAAGGAATTGCTCCATCATCTGAGCCCAACAGGTAATGATACTAGATTTGAATTCGAAGTTTAGAAGTATTTCGGGTGGTGTAACGCTATTGCCATAGCCGTCGAGTGTCGGCTTGCCATAATAGCCGTCGGGTGGTGCAACGCTATTGCCATCATAGGTTCTTCTTGGTTCTCCTAAGTTGATGTACTTTCCTCTGGTTCGTCCTTAACTTCATTGGTTGCTTTACACGCCTGAGTGTGTTTTCTTTGGTAAAAGTGGTGATCTAGTTCGGAAATTGGTAAAATGAAGTCGAGGGAGTAGATTCAAAGTACATACACTAACTAAAAAGGTAAAAATATCTAAAGGCATAACTAAAGCTACGGTAAAGCAAATAACTTATCAACTAAAAAGATTAAAAACTAAAAACTAAAACTACATTTGGAATAAGAAAATAAATAAGATAGAAAAATATTTTTTTGGCTTTTTTTGATAGGATTAAAAATGTATACACCATAAACAACGT
Source organism: Bidens hawaiensis (assembly GCF_021521415.1). NCBI lineage: Eukaryota > Viridiplantae > Streptophyta > Magnoliopsida > Asterales > Asteraceae > Bidens > Bidens hawaiensis. Next base: position 23,573 of record NW_027498659.1, read on the forward strand.
TTAATAAATACTTGGATTATTTGTAAACATTCACTGGTGCCCCCGGCAACGGTGCCAAAAACTTGATGCGTGCGATATGGTAGTAGAAAATTTTGTTGAGTTTTCAAAGGTTTACACAATGTCTAGTTTTAAATTTATGAAAATGATTATTATCTTAACTAAACCACACACAAATAAGCAAGTGTACCTATTGTATATGTAGTAATATATAGGTATGAACCAAATATCGATCCACGGACACACTTATTGATTTTTACTACTAAGTCAATGTATTTATTTGATGGTTTTAGTTTAGGTAAATGAGTTTAAAGAAGCATAAATCAAAAGACAATATTTTTGGGTTTTTTATATTTTGTGGATAGAAAGAAGATTAAAGATAAAAGTGTATCATCATGGTCCAAACTCCTCTTAACTTGGTTTAATAATTGATTAGTAAACATGTGACATGAGCTTGCTATGGTGATTGAATGTGGGAATAATATTGTTAGTCATGTCATTCCATGATAATTAAAGAAAGAGATAACTCTTGATCCCTTTTACTCAAAATATCATTTTATGTAAGCAAGTGGTTTTTGATAAAGATAAGTTAACTCACTTTAAAGATGAGACAAACCCTTAAATTACTAAGTTAATTCTCATTGATATTGTAGTAAAAATAACACTTAAATTATACATAAAACACCAATTAAAATTAGTTGAGTCGTAAAGGATTAACCTTGAATTACCAAATATTAATCCACACAACTCTTGAACAATTATAGATCTCATGTAATAACCGCTCAAGAGTTGCTTAAAATAAGTTATGTTGCACACTCATTTAACGAGTAACTAACCAATTTTAGTGGATGAACATCAACAATCCGTTTTAACAACATTGTCGATAATTTTCATTTTAAAATGGTTAATCACTACTAACATTTCATTTGGTCAATGTTAATATTATGATTCACGTTTTTCCCAACCAAGCCCTTACAAGAATGGAGATTTCTCGACTTATCATCAAGCTCGGAATCTTGGTGGCTCTTTAAAGATTCATAAGTTATTTCCCAAAACTCACAAGAGTGGCAGTTTCCCGACTTTTCGTCAAGCTCGGTATTTGAGGGTTCATTTTAAGGATTCTTAATTTATCAACCAAGTCCTCACTAAAAATAACGATTTCTCGACTTATCATCAAGTTTGGGATCTTGGTGTCTATTTTAAGGTCCGCCAATGATTCTCAAGACTAGCAATTTCTCGTCTTATCGCCAGGTTTAGCACTTGGGGTATCATTTAAGAGAATTTTAACATTCCTTATCAAGTGATCACTGCAACATAACCATTAATTATTAAGAACCAATCACATGTTTTACTATCATTATTATACTTCAACTAAGATTAATTATAAATCAAGATGATACTTTGGAAGTTTGGCTACTAATAATTATAATGATAAATATCAAAGTAATAGATATAAACATGATCAAATTGAAACAATCTAACCAATTTGGATGACTATTCTTTGATGCTAATCACTTCTTCCAAAAGTTTAATCTTCTTAATCTTCAAGGGTTGAATGGATGGGATTAATTCCATTTTTAATGGTGATGAAAAGAGGTGGCTGAAGAGGAATGAATGAAGTGGAAGATGTATTAAATGTTTCTCCGATGTGTATTGAATGAAGAAGATGAGCATTCAATTTATAGGCTGATCAGACCCTCTAGGCACGGCCGTGTTGAGTAAGGCACGGTTATGTCTTCATTTTTGTTCGGCTGCATTAATTGTTTGTTGTTAGATCGTACAGCTCTAGGTTAACATGGTCGTGTTAAGCAAGGCATGCCCTTGTTGAGTTCCACAACATGCAAAATTCCATCAGTTTTGTCATTCTCTCTTGTACCTGAAGGCATGGTCGTGTCTTGGGAAGACATGACCGTGTTTTGCTTAAGAACCTTTTATTTTGTCTTTTCTTTTGCTCTTGATCACACGGGGTGTGTTTGGTTAACATGGTCATATCTTGATTTCCTGATTTTGTCTTTACTTCTTATGCTCTAGGCATGGTCATGTCTTGATTCACCATGGGGTGTGTTGAGTATGTTTTCACCGTTTATCTATGTTTTTCTTCGTATTTCAGCTTGTTTAATTTATTAGGACTATAATTTTCTATAGATAGAAATTATAAACATTAGTGGTTATTTATTATAATATAGTTGTCAAAATTACGTTTATATGCAGATATTTTAGTTCTGAAAAGATATATAAATTCTTATACATCACTCCTCCCCTTGGGGCGTACCCGTTCTGTTCGTGAAAAAGAAAGATGTCTCGTTAAGCATGTTGGGCGACCCGATCCCGACCCCTTTTCTAAACGGCTTGTGCTACTCGACCTAAAACATTTCTTATTCATGTCAGGTTTAGGTCGTGTTAATAATTGTGGGCCCTTGTTTCTAGTTCTTATTAAACTACGTTGTCATTTATGTTATTTTGCTAGTTTTCTTGTGATTGAGTTGTATCCAAGTTGAAACAGAATATATGATCACATATTGTTTTGATGGTGATATCAAACAATTATGATCCTATTATTTTCATTTTCATTAAGATTTTGTGAGAGTTGCAAGAGAGAGAAAAATAAGACATTATTATATAGTATAAACACAAAATTTGGTGCCGCAGATGATTTGATTGGGCCAAGTGGCACAATGCTATTGGGCTATGTGCCCATGTCAAATTTTGTTTATGTTTTTTCCCATTCTGGTAGCGTAACGAGTGTAATTCAAACCGACTGAATTCGCATTGACTCACCACCGTAACACTCGGGTTTTACCAACGTCTGGATTTTACCAACCGAATACATGTTGTTTTAAATATTTTATTATTGAGAGGGTTGGTGCCACAAGGACCCTATTGGGCATTCGATGGCACGTTATTGGTTTAAGCCATTTTTTGTTATTATTATTATCATTAGTTTTAGTACGTAACGAACCTAACGTAAACCGACCAAATGTCAATTTTGTTTTTGTTTTGTTTTGTTTTAGTTATGGTACCGTAATGAACGTGACAAAAACCGGCTGACTTCGTGTAGACTCACCGTCTCAATGCCCGGGATCGACAACAGTCGAGTTTTACCAACACTTGATTTTTATTGATCGACGCCATTTTATTGATCCACCTCAACTTTTATAATCTATTTGTTTTATTTTTGACTTTAGTTCCGGTACAATAACGCAGGTAACCGAAATCAGCCAAATTCGCGTCGACTTACGCTTGAGTTTTACCGCCGCCCGAGTTTTACCAACCTGCCACGGCGCAACGCGCCGGGTAAAACACTAGTTTATTATAATTCTTTTTAATTTTAATTTGATTGTTTTCTTTGGTAAAACTCCCAATATGAACAAACGTGTCATAACGAAAATGGCAAGATCTATTCAACATCAACTTATGATTATTATTGTTTTTTTAATATTGATAAAGTTATAACACTAAGGGCGGTTTTGTCGATCTCAAAGAAGCTATTTAAGAATTAGAAGATCAAATTTTCAGAAGCTAAGGGACCAAAAAGTCAATTTAGTTAACTTGTTATTCAAGTTTTTAGTTAACTTGTTTCAAGTTTGCTGTTTGTTTTAAAATTTTTAGAGCATCCTCATCCAACCCCTATCCCTAAATCCAAAATTACACTAAAACACACTATATTTTCTCTCACATTTTTAATTAAATAATATCTTTTTATACATTTATCTTTTTTTGAACGAAAAACAAAATATATTATTATTACAAAAATGGCACAAACTATCAAGTTACTAGAAACGCTCAGTCCACCGAAACAATGAAACAACATGACCACAACAATCCCAATAACTTTATCCCACCAGTTACACTTACGTTTTATACAAAATTAAACGCACACCACCTTTCCCATGTCAACCCTGGCCACTTGGACCTATTCTTCACCCACAAAAAACTTAGCGCTTTTATCTCAACAATCACGCAACTTAGAGTTGTCGGCTTCCTTTCGAACACCGCGAGATTTCTCACTTTCCAAATACACCAAATCGCCGTCAAGTAAACCGCATGAAAAGTTTTCGCCTTTTTTTTGTAGTAAAGAGTATTTATATAATTCCAATAGATCACAGGTGGAAAAGGTATAGATAGACGGAACCTTACACCAAGTAGCAATGATGCTCCAAACCGATTGCGCAAATTGGCAAGAAACAAACAAGTGCTTTGCCGACTCAACATCCTCTTCACAAATCGGACATACCATCACACCGTGTCTAGCCAAGGCAAGTAACAACAATATTCTTTCCATTTCCGCTCCCCAAGGTAGGATCCCCACCTTTTTTGGTACAAAATTGTTCCATTCAACAATATAGTTTTCCCCCACATCCAAGTTCATTGCAAATTTTTGTTTTAATCTCCTAACAAATAACATCCCACTATCATCTAAATCCCATACAAGCTTATCCTCACCCTCATATAAACAAACTTGTTGGCATGCAATTAACAGTTCACGAAGTTCATTTATTTCTACTGACCCGTATGGCGACCTAGCCCAACCCCATTGCCCGCATAATTCCCCCGAGTACATCAGCAACTAATCAGATACTTTACACCATTTGTTGACTTCTAATTGAAACAGTGACGGAAACAGGGCATAAAACGCCGCTTCGCCGCATCACCATTCAAGCCAAAATAGTGTGTTATTACCACCTCTCACCTCCCTCTTTAGTACAGTACTTAAATCCACATTCATCTCAGTGATTTCACTTGAGTTTTTTACTATATGTTTCCATGCACCCGCCAAAGACATCTTCATCGGAACGAATGACCATGAATTTTCCGTGTGATGAAAAGCCCAAATAATGCTTCTCCACAAGCCCTCTTTCTCATTTTTGAACCTCCACCACCCCTTCGCTAGCATAGAAAAGTTAGTTTCACATAGCGAGCATAAACCGAGACCACCTTTGTTCACCGGTGTAACCAATTTATGCCAAGCAAACCAATTTATTTTCGCCTCCTCCTACGACCCACCCCAAAAGAACACTCTTCGAATTCTATCGAGTTTTTCTAACACCCCCCTCAAGAGCCTTATATAGTGAAAAATAATATGTGGGTAGAGAATTAAGAACCGACTTTATTACCATAATTATCCCTCCGAAAGAAAGCTTTTTAGCTTTCCATATGGACAACCTCTTTCTAAACATCTCCACCATCGGATCCCATGAGGCCACCACATTCATGTTTGCACCGACTTGTAGTCCAAGATATTTAAACGGGAGATGGCCCGTCTTACACCTAATCATACTTGCCATAGCCAACCTTTCCGGGGCGTCTACTCGTATCCCATAAATCCAACTTTTTATGGGATTGATTTTTAACCCGGACACCAAACAAAAGCACCTCAGAATTCTACGAAGGTTCATTACATTTTAGACATCCCATTCGCCGATGAATACAACATCATGTGTATATAATAAATAATTTACTATCGGCCCACCCATCCCACACTTTAGGCCCATAAAAATTCTGATACTTCAAGCGCGTGTCATAATACATGTTAACGCTTCCATCACTAATGCAAAGAGAAATGAAAAAGGATCACCTTGTCGGAGACCCCGATAACATGGAAATTCTTGTTACCATTTCTCTGTCATTCACTCACAAGCACTTTCAAAATATATTATAAAATTATAGAGGGTGAATAGTAACTTTTCAAACACACAGAAAAATCACTATGTTTTCTAAAATATAAAAACTCTTCACTCACAACACCTTAGATCACTCTCTAAATCATAAAAACACTTCTCACATAACATAGGGCATTGGATGAGAATGCTCTTATGGGCATTAAATTAGGATATGTGTTATTTTGAATTTATTTCTTTGCATGTAAGAAGAGCATTATATATACCTTGGCTCCAATTATTGTAATTGTCGGGTTTTTTTCTTAATTTATAAGAAGGACGGGTACCCCATTGTAAGCTTCGAACTCATGTCGTAAACCTTTTCCACTTAATTAACTTATGTTTATTTTTTGTTTAATTTAATTAAAATTAAAAAACATTCTAGGGTACATATGGGTAAGTGTTGCCAGTGATTTTGTGGTTTGTAGGTAATTGAGGGTAGAAATGAGATGCCGGTAGAAAATTGGTCAATGCATGGTTAGTACCCACGAGTGCTCATCCCCCCTAAAAGGGTTGCAATAATAGTTTGTAAATTGGTTAACAAGTGGAATAGATCCGAGTAAATTTAAAATTGTAGTGTGGAGAAGACTTGGGGCTCCTCATTAGTGTGGGAGTGATTGAAGGTAATCAAAGAAATAGTCTTTGATTTGAATTTGCATAAACCAAAATCAAAGTGTACATGTGATTGAGTTTAGAAGCCAGAAAACTAAGAACGATGGCAGAGATGTAGTTGATAGGCGGAATTAAGGAACTTAACCACTCGAAGTACTATACTTGGTCAACCTGTATGATGTCTTTGTTGGACTTAATTGAAACGAGCAAATGAATAATACCGATGTTTTTTGGTAACCCACCACAACTCTTTCAATATTATTAAGAACTAAGACTACTCGCCTACACTTTTAATTATATTAACCTAAACTCGTTTGCTATTCCAACTCTAATTCCTAATCACACTCAAACACATAATAAACATTATACTTTATCTCTAACTCTAATAATTATCTCCTAACAATAAATTATTTAATGTATTCTCTAATCTTTATCTTCAAATTCTTTATTCGAATCACCCCTTCTACTTCTCAGTTGTTTGAATTTAACATTCGTTCACATGTTAAATCAAGATTAATTTCTTCAATCTTATCTACATGGCCAACATTTGTTGGAGGTAACCAATTGTTTTAAAACACGTACAACAACCTAACAACATAAACGAAGCTTACACGTCATGAAATCGGGCATCTAAGAGGTTGGGTTTACACATGCAAAATAGTTTTTAAACTTATAATTTAAACACACAAGAAGCCGAATTATCTCATACAAAATCAAAATTTGAAAAAAGTGCCATAAGATTGTCTTTAAAATTGAAACTAAAAAAATAAGCTCAACTAAAACAGTCTTCAGACCGGATAACCCGTCCAAATGCCGACAAATCCTTGTTATTGTTTCAAACAACCCACCAACCTAATGTACACACAAAAGTCTACCTCACTGAGTGAGTTCTATCTATAGTATTTTAATCATTCAATACAATTATTTTAAAATAATAGATACATACCCGAAGTTTAAAACTAAATGTTGGAAGTCTACATTTCTGCTACTAAAGGTTGTGACTCAAGTATCTACCAAGTGATCGTCGTTACTTTTTAAGCAATTGCAATTGTCGATAATGCCACAAAGGCATTGCACTACTATCGTTGAAACTAGTCCCCCTATTTTCCACTAACTACCTCCACAATTCAATCATGTTCTCATCCGAATGGTAAATTCGCATGAAGCATCATTGACGGATTTAGACTATTATTTAAAACTCATGAAAAATGTCATTTAAAAATTCTTTTCTTTTATACACTACACATAATCCTGCCCGTATTCATACTGCTCCACAACAGTTAAATTAGGGAAATAAAACTCACATGATATGCTAACACTTCCCTAACAAAAATGTTCTACACGAACGAAACCCTTGGACGATTATACAAGGTCTATAGATAACAACTTCTTGCATGTATGTTGTAATTGGTCCAATAAATGTTCGTATATCTGATGAACTCAAATTAGGTCATAACCGGTCCTACAAGGGATAAAAAATGATATCATGTATGAAGCTTCGTACATATGTGGAATGAATCAATAGAATACAAAACGTAGATAAAGGCAATGCTCGTGGTTTTTCTCAAAAACCGGAATAAATAATGATGACATGCTTAATTTAGTGCCAAGCTAAATACGGTTCGTGTAATCCTAGCTATGGTAAGGAAAATAAATGTGAAAAACTAACAAAAAGAACAATGAAAAAAAAGAAAGAAAGCAGGGTTCGAACATATATTGGTTTCATGGGTAGAAACATATATTGGTTTATAAAAATCAAAACAAAACAATTTTACATTCAATGTAGGGTGAATAGTAAATTATAACTATAGGGTATTGTTTGGTATGCAATAAGGAGAAAAAAATGATTCATTGTTTGAGAATGAAAAAAATGGTGTTTGGTTACTTAATGAAATGAAATCTTCCATTACATATGAAATCTCATTCCATCTGTAACGATTCCGGCAAAATCAGGTATACCCTAACCGGTATATACTATTTATGTGTTATTTAATAATGAATATATGAATTATAATGTGTTTATACGAGTATGTATGATTCACAGTACGGATTATACTCGATTATACAGTTAATCGTATTGGAAATACGATTAACCGATTAAAGGTTATTGAAGCCCGAACGATTCGAGGATTACATTATAGACGAGATATATGATATTTAGTGATGTTTACGAAGTATTAAAGCTTCGGGATAAGTGAATTAAGGCACAGAAAAAGAATTTTCGATTTAATGGTACGTCGGTACGTTAAACGAAACCTTTAATACCAAACCGAGCAAGAGACAATCGATCAAGCCGAAAAAGATACGCAATTATTAATAATATGATGTTTTAAGTTAATAAATGTCATGGTTTAAGTTTTTAAAGTTTTTAAATTTGTTTTATATAAATTTCATTTTTAAGCCGAAAACGACCGTTTTAGCCTCGTTTTAAGTTAAATTAAACATTTAACCAAAAAACGAACTGAACCAGATTATCCAAAACATTATCCGGATTTCCAAAATCCAAATGTGTGGCTAGAATTGGAAAGGTGGGTCCCACCCCACCTCCCCTTTATTCCGATCGGCTTGGGGGTGAGAACCCCTAGCCTCTCATTTTTTTTTACATCAAACCATTGCAAGATCATCTTTTCTCTCCACTTCATGAACTAAAAACCGAGATTTGGAGCAAGAAAAACAAGGTAAAGATCGAGTTATTTACGTTTCCATCTTCTTTTCTTGAGTTTATTTGCAAGAAAATGAGGTTTCAAGTGAAAAAGGGTGAAAACCCGAGATGAAACCGATTCTTGCATGATCAAGTGATGTATACAGGTTATACAAGGGATCTTGGTCCAAGAAAGGAGTTAAACGAGCCAAAAACGAATTTTTACGGTTTAAACTTTAGTTTTGAAACAATAACCGAAACTATAGTGTAAGAGGCTTGATGGTGAGTGTAACTTGCTTGGTATTGTGGTATGTTGGTTGTAGGTTCTGTATTTAGTGGTAGATAAGGCGGAAAGACGAGTTTGTAGCTTGTAGTGGCGGAAAACAAAAGGTATATTCTGTTTATGTTCGGTTATGAGTGTTTTGAACAGATTGTGGTACGTTTAGAGTTAGGCTACGAAATTTCACAGAGATGATCTACACATGAAAATATGAGATCTGTGAAAATTTGGTAATTTTTGGACAAAGGATGAATATTTGGTGAATTTAATGCTCGGTTTTGGCTAAAAATGGTGAAAAATAGTTAAATATCATGAAAAATTCTGGAAAATTCCAGATAAGTTTTTTATAACATTTAAAAGTCACACACAAAATTTAGGTCAGTTGGAGAAGTCTATGTAGGCTTTTTGGTTAAACGAGTTCTAGGGTTTTCTAGCTCGGTTTTAGTGAAAATGGCATGTAAAAAGAGATTTTGGTTCTGGAAAAATTACAGGGGACTATGTGGATAGCAGGGGTCATCCAGGAAAAATTTGGGATTTTTCTAAGGTCGTTTGGTATTTACGACATATTTAGTGTTTAAATGGTGTTTAAAAATAGATAAATAAATTTTAAATATAAAAATTAATTCTGGAAATATTTTTATAAAATCCCCCACTGTCAAAAAGTGATTTTTGCAAAATTTCAAGATCCGAGACTAAACGGATAATTATTTGTGCTAAAAGAAAATAAAAACAAACTTTTAAAGTTTAAAACGCGTAAACCAGTAAAGTTCGCCTAAACGAGCTGACTGGTGTATAAAAACCTTAAAAATGGACTATTTTTTATATAACTGAGTTAAACAAGTAAAAATAAATCATCCGAAAATAATTCGGATGATTTGAGTAATTTTATCCGATTTAACAGTTTCCGGTACACTAAAGACAGAAACGGGTCCCGCGGCCAATCGGGGCGACTAAACCGAGCTCTAATTTCACAACTACAATTAAATTATCAGTCAACAACTATTTTCGGGTCGTGTGTGACCAAACTCATTTTTGAAACGTAAAAACGGATAACCGTGCTAGGCACGCAAAACGAGGAAATGAACTAATAGTAATTTTGACTACTGAACTCTAAACGATATCACAACCTGAGTCCGGAGAAGTGTTTCTGGGTTAACATTGCCCCCGGAACGAGTACAGTACTGGGTTAACAGTGTCCCCATATGTACCGGTTAACACGGTTAAAGTTATATTAATAGTGATTGTATAGTAACGAACTTAGGGATCGTATTACAGATCCGGATTGAAAGCTTGCGTACTGTGTTACCTAATTGCTTGCGATAAGGTGAGTTTCACGAGCCCCTTTTTCTGAATTGTTTTTAAATATTTTCCCGGGGCGGAAAGCATGTTACTATTGAAATGTTTAAGTACATACTGAACGCATGGATTTGCGTGTATTTATATATATTTTATTGTACGGGAATCGTACGGAAATGTACTAAGATGGTAATTGTCTGAGTTGCTAACATTGTAAGGCCCCGTAACACGAGTGATTAGCTAAAAGCCGGTAGAGTGTGAATAGTACTATTGGTCTGACAAACCCAACTGGTCCGGCATGGATTTGCTGATGTTTCCCAGCCAGTTGCACATGTCTATTTTGTTGTTATATATTTTTGCTATGTAATGTTAGGCATAGCGGTTTGGAGCAGGTCCGTGGGCGGAGTATGCCACGGGGTTGTATGTGGATAGTCAGAGGTTTCACTTGTGGGCTCAGCATAATTACATCGCTAATATATGATCATTATAATGATTTGTCACTGTTTATTTAAATTAGTGAAACTCACCAACTATTCGTAGTTGACCCGTTTTCTTTACATGCTTTCTAGATACCCACAAACTGGAATAATTGCTACATGCTTGACGATGCGTGCTTTATGTGGAAGCTTAATGATCGTTTTGTATTAAATATGTTAATGTACTGTTGGTAAAACTGATGTGTTAACGCCTAGACGGTAACTAAACTCGGAACAATGTAATATGGTGTAAATTAATGTAGTGGTGTTTTCTTTATAAGCAATGCTGTTGATATCAGACGTGTCTGTTGCATCCCGTTTACGTTTCCGCTGCGGTTACGGGGTGTTACACCATCAAAATCATTCCTTCTCACCCCCCCCCCCTTTCATTTCATTAATTCCTCCTTCACCATACTTTATCAACACCACCACCACTTAACAACAACAACAACAACCACCACTACCATAGCCATCACCACCACCACCTGATCGCCACCGTCGTCGTCTCGATTACCACCTCCGCCGTCGTCGCCGCCACCACCATCTTACCACCAACGCTACCACTGGCGCCGCCACCATTGCCACAGTAACTACCACAACCATTGTCACTGTAACCACCCAACCATTATCACCGTCGCCGGCTGACCTCCACCACTGTCGCCGCCACCCTACCATCGCTACCAATGCTATTTTAAAATTTATGACCATTTCCACCCCTCGCATCACCACAACCACCGTGCTTGACGCATGACCGCCACTACCACCACAATAGCCACCATCATTTTCATCGCCGTAGCTACCACCACCATCGTAGCCATTGCATTTTTTTTGGTAAAGAATTACTTTGAGATAAGAGAGTTTTTATTATTTTTATTTCATTCATACGATTTTTTTGGATACCAAACAACAACATTAACTAATAATCATTTCATTCTTATAGGTTAATCAAACAACACAAATGAATTGTAATGATCCATTTCATTCCCTTATTTATTGCATTCCTTTACTCATTTCATTTCTCCTTCATACCCATTTCATTCTCATGATCCATTTCATACCCTATAAGAAAGGACGTGGTGGTCGGTGATGGACCATCCATCACGCGTTATAGGCAAAGGAACACTGCCGCCACCCCTTTCACACGAGTGATGAGGGGGTTAGCGTGACGGTGATCACGCGTTTTGTGGGTTAACGTGATGGTGAACTCTCTCTCTCTCTATATATATATATATATACACACCCCCCAAATACACTCCTTTCACTTACACAAAAACCTATATATATATATATATGATAAATATCATTACAGAACTATTAAATAATTTAAGAACTTGAAGGAACTACTGATAACTAACGTTTTTTATAAAACTTTTTGTATATTCATGTTATTTGAGTGTAGATTTATCATTTTTTATATCCATCTTGACGATTACAGTTATGAATATTAGTTTTTTACACATATTTAATTTTTGTTTTCACATATGTAAGTTTGTTATTACATAAATTTTACACATGTAAACTTGTGATTTACATATGTAATGCAAATTTTATTTTAGAAATATGATAAAACTACTATCTAACAATAGTAATATATAAAAAAATTTCAAAAAAATAGTTGGTTGTTATGAGTTCTCAAAGTTCTTAAGTTTTTTGGAGTTCTGTAATGAAACTAACCCTATATATATATATATAGGGGAGAGTTAACGTACAATAATAGGTTATCGTATATTTGGTACGCGAGACCCAGCACCACCCGATTCTAATTGCAATTAAAACTACGCGGTGGTATAATTGTAATTAAATCAAAAATACTTATCACACAACAGATCGTCATTTCCTGCAAGCCTTCAACCATAATCAAATCATCAACAAAACTAAAGCATAATCAAAATCGATAAACCCATTATCGCTATAGTTTAATAATCTTCAAATTGATCAAAAATTGTTGATTTAATCAATTGAATTGATGTGTAAGAGGCTTTAGAATCATCAATCGATTATGAATTGCAAAATAATACAATTAATTGAGTTATAATTAGGGTTCATGTTTAAACGTTCTGCACAAAACTTTAAACGTTCTGGACTTTTTGTACAGAACTTCTAAACTTTTTGTACAGAACTTCTAAATTTTTTGTCTAGAACTTCTAAAGTAAAAAGTTTAGACTAATATGAACACCAAAATGAACAAAAAGTTTAAACGTTATGACCAAAATGAACACTAAAAATGACCAAAAAGTTTAAAGGTTCAACTAATACGTTTTGACCAAATCTACAAATTTAAAAGTTCTTACCAAAATGAACAAAAAGTTTAAACGTTCAACTAATATAATCTGACCAAAACCACAAGTTTAAACGTTCTGACAAAAAACGAACACCTTTAAACGTTTAAGTTTAGAAGTTCTGTATCAAAACTTTAGAAGTTCTAACAAAAATATCAATCGATTATGGAATTGAAGAAATAACGCACTCAATCGAGCTCTGATTAGGGTTCAAAATATTATGTTTAAGCGTTCTGAAATAAAACTGAAGACCTATAAACGTTCTGACCAAAAAAGAACATCCTTAAACGTTCTAATACATTCAAAGAAGTTTTGGGTGTTAAAAAAAACGAACATCTTTAAACGTTCTAATACGTTCTTAGAAGTTTAGGGTGTTTAAAAAAGTTTTGAAGTTCTGATAAAGTTTAGAAGTTCTAAAAAGTTCTGGGTGTTCAAAAAAGTTTAGAAGTTCTAGGTGTTCAAAAGAGTTTAAAAGTTCTGATAAAGTTTAGAAGTTCTAAAAAGTTCTGGTTCTTCAGAACTTCTAAAACTAACAAAAAAATAAAATTAAACACCTTTAAACATGAAATTGAACACTGAAATCACTTCATATAATCTCATAATCATCAAACATTCGTCAATCGACCGTTAATTTGATCATTGATTAGATCATATGAACAAAATATGGAACGTCTGCAACTAGGTTTATGCAAAACTCAAAATTGATTAATTGAAAGTTCAAATTGATGATTAATTTGACCAATTTCAAAGTTTAATTGATCAATTAGTTCAACAATTTCAATTTCAATTGCTCAATTTGACAACTGACCTGTGTGAAACCCCGTGAAACAGCAGACGATGGGTGTGAATGAAATTTGATTATGTTTCTGATCTTGGTCTGCAATTTAGGAGTCGATGTATGATCGTGGTTGATGAGCGAATGACTTAATTTGGGACGGAATATGATTTGAATAAAATTACAATCTTGCCACCGTGTGTTTTTATAAGTTGACGTTCCAGACACTCGCGTACCTACTGTACGATAAGGGATTTTTGTATTGGATCCTTTATATATATATATATATATTACATTATAATACATATTAGCAACTTTTGGCCTTCCTACACTCTCTCTCATGAGACGCTGTAATATTCAATGACCATAAATATCTCCGGCGTATTTTCAGTGCTTTCCGGCGAATTCAATTCAACATCGACCGATACCTATTCAAAGTAATTGAATGGTATTGTTTGATCGATTGAATGCATCAATTGAATTGTTTATCATCAAAGACCTCTAGCTCCTTCATTCTCATCGTCGGTTCAAGGGAATCTTCAGTTTTATTCATCGTTCAATTTAATTGCAGCCAACACGATACCCATAAATCTTTACATGTTGCTCTGCTAACTCTCCATGCCGGCTACCAAAATCCTAATTCTGAGATTTGGGCATCTGTGTGGTATGCACGCTATTTCATTCTCAACATAGTCAGTTAAATTAACATGCAAAAGTACTAATTAAATGCAATATTTCAATATGTAATATGGTTATTTGTTATCGTTTGCTTTCTTTGCATTTGTTTAGGTTGTTGTTGTTGTTCGGGTTGTCATCATTCGTGTGATTCAAAATACTTCCACTTCTATTTTTGTTTGCTTTTAATTCAACAATAATCGGGTTAATTGGTGGTTCGGTTTTTATACATTATCATGGTTCATTTACATCGGCTGAAGTGGTTATTTTGTTTTCATTTTTCTCCGTCTCTTTGATTTAAGTTTATTCATAACTCGTGTTATACACGTTTACGAGAGCACCCTTAAGGTAGCTCCGAATTTAAGCAGTCACTTGGTCAATTCAGAGGAGAATCGTAATTTTTTCTTTTTTATTGATTTGATTTTGTGGTTTTGTGTGCAAATTCATAGTCTGATTATGTGTATTTGTATGTGTTAATTGTTTTTTTGTTGTCTGCTGAGAAAAAAATGTATTTTATTAATACTTGTGTTACTAATAACTTATCGTATGCTAACTGTAGCTTAGTGAATTGATTAAGATTTATGTTACCTTACTGACCGCCATCTGATTGCGAGTGATTTTGTTGTGTGATTGGTAGCCGAAAGGTTAGTGTTTTTTCACCAAATCTCCTTTTGCCTCATTCACTTCATTGGTATATTTTGAAACACAAACTTGAATAAAGCTTGTCCACTGTAGTTGTTCTAAAGGAAGCCGCAAGAGTAACGACATTGACGAATGACATTGTGCAGCTCGTATTCAGAAAATGAGCGAAACAGGTAACGGTTTGTTAGGCTTCGTGATTGGTAGAATATTATGAATTTTACACAACTGACTTTTTATAGATTTTTATGGTTTTCCTTTTTTTTCATTGGATTTTGATTCGGGGCCAATCGTATTCGATCTAATTCTTTCTTATGCTCTGTTTTCTCTTTGTTGACTTTTTTTTATTCGTACTTCAGTTTATCTTGGTTTTTTATTCAAACAGGTAAGATTACTTATGCAAGGATATGTGTACATCTTACTTCATACCTGGACTTTTTTTATTCAAACAGTAATTTTGTGTTTTAAAATAACATAACCAGACTTTTTTTTCCTGTTTTTAACTGATTTTTTTTATGGTTTTTATGGATTTTACTACATAAGTGGCATTAACCACTCTATCAGATTTGGATTCGGCATTAAACAGACCCGTCTTCGTAATTCATTTGCATTCATTTTTTATGGATTTTGATTGGGGTGTGAACGAGACGAGCCCGAATACAACTGGTTTTTCGATATAAGTGGCATTTTAACTGGTTTTTTGTTGATATTATTACCAGGGCCGCGTTCGTAATTCATCTGCATTCGTTTTTTATGGATTTTGATTCAGGTGTGAATGAGCCGAGCCCGAATACAACTAGTTTTTTGATATAAGTGGCATTTTAACTGGTTTTTTGTTGATTTTACTACTAGACCCGTCTTCGTAATTCATCTGCATTGATATGTAAGTAAATCTTTAAGTTTTGAATTAGACCGAATACAATTGGCCCTTTTTTTCGTCTTTTGTTTGTGCTTCTATTTTTCCTAAGTGTCATTAGATTTACTGGTTTTTTAGAAAAAAAAGTTACCGATATGCCAAGCACCATGACCACACCTACGGTTGTTCACAGTCCGGTTTAGACTTTTTAGGTCAAACTGTGAGCCAAACCGTTAGTAACGGTTTTTATCATTGAAAACCAAAATCGAACCGTTGAAAATTAAAACCAAACCAACAACTGTCATATGAGCTAATTACTCTTTTATGATGTCATTGAAACCAAATCAAACAAAATTTAAATAAAAAAAACGAAACCAAACTGAAACTAAGTAGTCGAATACACTGAAATGGAAACGAAATAAAAAAAAAAACCCGAAAAAAAACTGAAACCAAACCCAAAAGTAACTAAAAAACATCAAAACTAAAACAAAACTGAGTCAAAACCATCAACCAAACACATCGAAATGAAACTTCAAACCAAAGATATCGAATCAAAATAATAAATTGAAACCCAACCGAAACAAAAAAATATGGAACCGAAACATGAGTAAAATCTAAAGAAAACTGAAACCGAAACGAAACAAAAAGGCTAAATCGAATTAAAATGAAACATACAATAAAAAACTAAAACGAAGACCCAAAATTGAAAAGGCAGAAACCAGATCGAAACGAGCTTTGCTGGTTACAAGTATGTGTCTATTTATACATGTTGACCATAATATTTGACTTTTGATCATTACTTATAGTGTTGTCATACCATACAAGGAAGCGGCGATGGACTTTTGTGATGAAGTGCATCCTCTAGCTCAGGTTGGTATTAACATAGTAAATGTTTAATTTTTTTTATTTACTAAAGTTATAGTTATTAAAAACTTGTGCAACTTTCTATAAATTTGTAACTTTTATTGCTGTCTTTTGCAGTTCTACCATAAATTCTAATAGGCCTAAATAGGTTTTATGGTATTTTTAAAGGTTGTTCATATACTGAAAATTTGAAAATTCACATTTATATCTTTTTAGGCTAGAAAAAACTGGGGCTTTGGATGTGAGAAAAGCGGTTGATGATCACCAGGTTTGGCGTCTACGTTTGGCGTCTGATTACTTGCATTTGGTTGCACGGTAGACTTTTTCATTTATTGGCAAACATGTTAAGTCTTTACTTAATTGGCATTCGACTTAAGCAAAAGTTCGGGTTCGGTAAGTGAAGTGGCTATGATGTTAAAGCTTATGACTTTATTCATCATCAATATACATCTCCTTACGAAATATAGAAATCATAAAGTAACCAACTTTGATTACATTGTTAAAGTAACCTTCATATTAAAGATAAACCTTAACCTATTTGATAATATTCTTGTATATTTGCAATATGTGATCTCCGGGTTTGGTGGCAGTTTGTTATATGCACTTTTTCTTCAGTCCAGTATATCAGTTGGTGTTTCGGGTGCAGTTTTTGGAGTGTTGGGTGGAATGCTTTCAGAACTTATAACTAATTGGACTATATATGCTAATAAGGTATGTGCTCACATGTCCTCATTTCTCAACAACTGCATTTTAAATATAATTTTTCTAACAATTTGTTACTTTTATGTTCAGATGTCAGCATTATTGACTCTTGTGATCACTATTGCAGTTAATCATGCTGTTGGGATTCTGTCACATGTCGATAATTTTGCTTGTCTTGGTGGTTTCGCTTCTGGTTTTCTTCTCGGATTCGTGTATTTAATGCTTCCCCAGTTCAGATGGGTTAGCCAAAGATACGTGCCTGGCACAGTGATGGGAAACTGATTGAATATAATACAGATTGTGAAGCTTCTATAACTGCAATTGAGGATGCTATGAAAGGTACCATTTAGTTGCAGCTCGAGTTCTCATGAATGGAGACACATCCCTCTCTCCTCCTCTTACCGGAAACCGTTTGTCTTTGTTGGTGCTGGTGCTTGGTGATGCAGGGAGAGCTTTTCATTTGGTGCCAAAAATAGGGGAGCCAGCGTAATAGTTTTTGATATTGACTATGGCATCTTTCACTTTGAAAACTCAAGTATATAAACTTTATTCCACTATAATTAAGCTTATGTACCATGTCAATAACAAAATTTAATATTTTTATGTTTACTTTTAAAAAGAGCAAATTCACTAACTCTAGCGGTGTCGGTGAAGAAACGTGGATCTACTCACTGGTAGCAGATCTACTTTCCTCGGGTGTGATTATACTATTTCACCGATGGTTCGTCTGGATCAATGTTCTTCCACCTACAAAACGAACAGCGCCGTTACTTACCCCTCAGAAAGGGACAGAGGGGTCCTCTTTGGGGTAACCCTCCGGCGTGAGAATAAGTATGTGTAGGAGAAGATAATAATGTGAGAGTAAGGGAAAAAATGGGAGAGTATTGCTTGATAACTGAATACTATATGTTACTCTGTATGATTATGTGATTGTCTCTCTGTGTATGAGAAAAGTAACTGACTAGGGCTGCCTGTCAGTGAATGTAATTGAATATGCTTCAATGTGAATCAATGTGTCCTGTAACTGTGTACGTTATGATGTATTTATAGTGCTAGGGTTTCCACTGATTGAGCTGAGACCAAATTAGGGTTTTGTTGGCCTCCTCCAATCGATTTGCGCCACGTGTCCTTGGAGACACCTGGTGCTTTTTCATTGGTTATAATCACGTGGTAACCCATGAGTCATGCTGAGCTGTCCATCTTTCATTTAGCAGCTGTCAACATCAGCATATCCTTATTCCTTAAAAAGATGCCTTCTGGAAGGTTGTCTGACGTGCACAATCAAGGTTGCCCTAATCCTGATTTGGATAAGGACGAGGTTGATTATGTGCATGTGTGATATGCGCCCATCCTGAGGATGCGCGAGGTCTTCTCTTTATTCTCACGCGCAGATGTGATACGCACAAGCATGTAATACGCGTCACGCGCGGATGCCCCACACGCGGCTGCGAATTGGGTCGGCATGTATGATGCGCGAGCATGTGATATGCGCCGCGCGCGGATGCGCCACGCACGATGCGATATGCATAAGCATATATGATGCGTGAGCATGTGATACGCGCGAGCATATGTGATGCATGAGCATATGTGATGCTTGAGCATATGTGATATGTGCAAACATGTGATGCTTGAGCATATGCGATATGCGCTGTGCTCATAAGTTTTGGCTTTGTGCCTTGACAATTATCTTTGATCTCTAATGTCTTGTATATATCTTGTGGGTTGACCCGCCCCGCTCGATGTTGAGGCGGGTACATACCTCTTCAGTATATATCTTGTGGGTTGACCCGCCCCGCTCGATGTTGAGGCGGGTACATACCTCTTCAAGCCCCCCCAGTCTAATGTGTGTCTTATCTCGCGCGTGCGCGGTAAGATAGATATTGGACTTACTGATTTGGTCTTTTAATGGGGTTTTGTCGTTTTCTTGGTTGTTTCCATCGTTGCGCGAAGTTCTATCCATTTGGTTGAAAACGAATCGTCCATGTACGTGATGGTTGCTGACGTGGGTCAGTGATGGAGACGTGTCAGACATTTCGTGTGCTCGAGGTGCTACAGTTGCCTTTCGTGTCCCCTCACAAGCTGTCCGGGACACGTGTCGCGCTCGCGTTGGCCAAGACCTGCGAGTGGGGGCGCGTGAACTCTGGCACCCGCCGTATTTTTCTTTTCGTGTCCTCTCACACAGTTGTCAAGGGCACGTGTCGCGCTCGCGTTGGCTTATACCTGCGAGTGGGGGCGCGTGAAGTTCGTTCAGCACCCAAATTTCTCTCTCCTCGGCCTATAAAAGCCAGCCCTTGGAGTTCTTTATCCTTCATCTTCTTGTTTTCTCTTCTGAGTTTTTCTTTCTTTGTCTTCTGAAATATCTGTTCTTCAGAAGTTTCCGTTGTTAGATTTTTCAGTTGTATGTCTGATAGCTCGGACTCCTCGAACCTGTCGATCACCTCAATCGTCTCCCGAAAACGCCGCGTTAAATCCGTAGTGACGTTGAAGAAGAAAGGCAAGGGGAAGAAGGTTGCTGAGGGCTCATCGGAGGAGGTAAGGAGGACCAAGGTGGTGAGGAGGTGGAATGAAATCCCCTGCAAATTGAGGCAGGCTGATCTTGACAGCCTTATCGCCTCTCAGGGCTTTCCCACCCTGTTTGGCTGCATGTTGCCTGAGGCCGGGCAATCGGCGGCGGACCCGCCTGCCGGTTATATATCCTTATATAGCCATTTTTTCACCCACTGCAACCTTCGTCTCCCGATGACAAGGTTTGTGGGTGCACTGCTGCAGTTCTATGGGATTCATATATCCCAAGTCCATCCTTTTGGACTTGTGCGCATGACTCACTTTGAGTTCATGTGCAAATCCCAGCGCGAGGAGCCTACCCCTCGGCGCTTTCAGTATTTTTACAAGCCCAAGATCCAAGACAATTGGTTCTCTTTTATTCCTCGCAGTCAGAAGGTGAAGTGCTCCACTGTTTCATTCAAGAGCCTTCATGACTGGTCTGAGAGGTTCTTCTACATTAGGGCTGGTGTAATCCCCATCCGCATGACGATGCGCGCAATCGATTCTGTGCCCGCGGATGCGGATGTTATTAAGAACCCAACCGGCGCCTGGGTTAAGAAACTGACCGCCGAACCATCCCCCGCGAAGACAATTCGCGAGGAGGCGCTGGTGGGGGTCGGCATGAGTAAGCTATGGGCCGACAGCGCGCTTGAGCCCGTTATCCAAGTCGACGGGTTGTGTAAGTTTATTTCATTGCTTTATTTCTTTTTCTGCGCGAACATAATTCTTTTGCTGATATCACTTGACTTGTTTTTGCGCAGTCACCAAGGATTATATCCACGCCGCTTATGATGATCAAGTGGAGGGTGGCTCCGTCGCGCTTGGTGCTGGGGAGGTTGGTTTCCCAGATCGCTTCGATGACATGTTCATCCCAGTGGATCTGGAATTTGACTTTGATAGCGACGCGCCTGGTAAGCCTTCGCACTTATGCTCATTCCTTTAGAATACCAAAGTTTATTAACAGTTCTGTTGTTTGTATTTGCAGATGCGCTCGAAAACTACGAGCTGGAGCTCGCGGAAGAGGAGGAGGAAGAGGAGGCGCCCCTACTAAAGCGCAAAGCTAAGGGGAAATCTGGCGCAGGGGGCAGTAAGAGACAGAAGAAAGATGACACCCCTGTCGCTCATCCCCATGCTCAAACGAAGGGACCTAAGGAAACCCAGGTGTTTACCACCAAGGTTTCTTTAGCTTCCCTGCCTGTGAAAGTGGGCAGACCTCCTGTCCACTTGAGGTATGGTGGCGTCACCTCCTCCGTTCGCGCGGCTGAAGAGAGAAGCAGTGCCGCGCATGCGACAGGTATACTTTGCTTATCTTCATCTGATTGAATTATTATTAAACCTTTGCTCCTTTGAATGTTTGCAGGACCGGCGACGGTCGCAGATCAGCCGCAGGCGCCACAAGGTGCTGAGGCTGCGCCGGGGGCTGCTTCGAAGTCCCCTGTTCTACCCTCTGAAAAGGGTAGAATGAACTTTATGGCGATGTTCGCCGCGCGAACAGAATTGCGCCAAGGTATGTTTTGCACATTTGTCTTCTGAATTTTTTCTTTTGGATCCAGTCATAAACCAATTTTCCTTGTTGATTTATTCATAGGAGTTGTAGCTGGCGTACAAGCTGCTGGTGACACTCCTGGCGCCGTTGCCGGCGCCGCTGGTTCTGGTCCTGCTCCTGCTAGTGCTGAGTCTCCCCTTATTGGGATTACAAAGGAGCAGGAAGCCGTATTGCGCGCCGAACTGGCGGCGTCGAGACCTCCCTCGCCTCCTCCTACGCGCAGCCCTCTCCGCGAGGCTGGTTTGGGGCCCTCCAGGTCGCAGGAGAAGAGGCCGATTGAAGAAGATGAGGAGGATGAGGGAGCTCAAGCTGAAGACTCCTTCGGAGTCCGTGCCAGCCCTGCGATGCCACAAGTCTTCGCAGCGCATACTTCTGGTGGGGCTGGCGCTGACTTTTCTGCTTCATCCCCGCAGGTATGTTTTAATTTGTTGCTCCGCTGCGCGTACTTCCATATAAGCATGTTTTTATGACTTAGAACATTTCTTGTGTTTTGCAGGAAGGTGACCACGTTTACCGCCCGAGATGGAATATTAACGAAGACAGTTCCTTCCAATCCATGGGTGTATGCGAGGACTTCTGGGCTCATGCCGTGCCTCCTACTGAAAGGAGGTATCAGGAGGGGCGCACCCGCGCTGACTTGCTCAACGATCACATTTTCGCTGGGTCGGCTTTCTTTGCTGCCTCCCAAGAGCTTCATCATGATTATATTAAAGTACGCGATGCTCTTGTGGGAGCCCAGCAAGAGGCTAAGGTGGCTGCCTGGAACCTTTCTGATGCTCGCGCACGAGCTGAGAAACTCCAGGCGGAGCTCAGCAAAAACCGAGCAAGTTCCAACACCGCCTTTATTAAGCGCGGGCATGAGCTCCAAGCTGCGCGGGAGAAGCAGCAGGTGGCGAAGGCTGAAGTTGCCAAGTACGCGCGGAGAGTGCGTGTCTTGGAACAGCAGGCGGAGGCTCGTGACCAAGCTATCGTCCAGAGTATCACTGAGAAATCATCACTGGAGAGCGAGGTTGCGCGCCTGAAGAAGTATTTGGCGGCCGCGCAGGCCGATAGAGATGAGGCCCTGGCGACGGCAGCGTCTAGCCAGGAAGCACTTGATGCTGCGCAGGCGGAGAAAGAAGAAATTTTGGCGGCAGCAGCGTCTGATAGAGAGGAGCTAAAAAAGACCAAGGAAACTGTGGAGTTATTAAACTCCCAGGTTCCTGCCCTCGAGACGTCTGTTGCTGGCCTCGCGCAGGATCGCCAATGGCTGGTGTCACAGGGCATGACTCGTTGCGCTTTGGCGATGAAATATTCTGGCGAGTTTCAGGCCCTTGTGATGGACTGCAATGCTGCCGCGCGCTTGGTAGGTCGAGCTGAAGGGTTTACGGATGGGTACGAATATGGTATGTTGAAGAAGAACCCATCCGAGTACCCTTACAAGAGCGACGCGGCCTGCGCGGACATGGCCGCGGTGGGGGAGAAGTATATGAGTACTCCCATCCCCATCCTTGTGCAGGTACCTTGACCTTAATGAGTTTTTCTTGATTAATTTTCCAAGTGTTTTGTACTCAATACTTTTCTATTGATTTGCAGATTGCTGCGCTTGCTGACCAGCCCGACCTCGGCGCGCTAAAGAAGTTGCTCGATGAATGCGAGGGGGCTGGTGGCGATGATGGTGGCGCGGGGGATGTTGCCCCTGCCAGCGGTTCTGGCGCGGCGAAAGAATATGCTCCTGAGACCGTCGTGATAGAAGACTCCATTGAGGAGGAAGAACTTGACTATGGTCAGTTTGGAGATGAGGAGCGGGCCGCGCCAGATGCTGCGGGAGATGATGAGGGTGATGAAGTGGCTGACGTCGACGTGGAGACTTGAGAAGCCCTTCATTTTTCTAAAAAAATTTTTTTTTTGTTTTTTGTTATACTTGTAATTTGTAACTCATCATACTTGTAAATTTCAATGCTATGGAATGAAATTTGTTTTCCCTTTTTCACTTCTTGCGCATTTCCATTCATCTCTTCATGTTTGCTTGTATAGATATAAGATATGCTTGCACGTTAAAATAAGAACAAGGTTGTAAGGAAATTATTTACTTAACCATAGTCCTATTTTGTAAGTGGTTTCGCAGTATCTTGTTTATGCTGACACACGCGATGACTTTTCACTATTCCTTTTTTGCGCGTCGTTGTCGCGCGTTTTTTATATGGAATTGTGAGTTTTAGTCATTACATGTCAGCATGTGTTACTCAGATATCCACTATGATTCCGCGCGCGACCTCGACCTGAGACCTTAACAACTATGATTTGGCATGTACTTTGCCTTAGTTGTGTTTAGGGATTTTTATGATCAGGCTGCGCGGGATGTAAGATGGATGTTTGTGAGTGTTTTGAGCTAAGGCTCCTTGTTTTGGGCTAAGGCCCTGACGTTTTTAGAGTTAAGACTCGTTAACGTGTTTGAGCTAAGGCTCGCGCATGTATGTTTTACTTCGTTTTATTTTGGTTTGAAGTCAATATAGTGTTGTCATATTGCTCCAAATTAATAAAGGAAGTGTGAAACATGTATGCAAAGGTAATAGAACAAATATTGAAAGATAGCGCGAATCATCATTCATGATGGCTTAAAAGCCTTGATTATATATTTGAATTTTTACATGAAACATTTTCTAAGCTGTGCTGCATTCCATGCGCGCGGTATCTTTTTTCCATTCAAATCTTTTAAAGCATACGCGCCTTTCCCCAATTCTTCTGAGATTTGATAAGGTCCCTCCCAATTGGGGGACATTTTTCCTGGGGGTATAGCGCGGCTAGCTTCATTGTTTCGAATGACAAAATCATTTTTCTTGAAGTGGCATTCTTTAACGCGCTGATTATAATATTTTTCCATCTTTTTCTTGTATTTGGCTTCATTGATGATAGCCGCTTCTCTGCGCCCTTCAAGCAAGTTGAGGTCCAATCTTCTTTCGCGCTCGTTATCAGTCTTGCTCATCATGAGTACCCTATGGGATGGGCATCCAATTTCTGCTGGGATCATAGCCTCTGTCCCATAGGTTAGGCTGAACGGGGATTCGCCATTGCTAGTTTTGCTTAATGTCCTGTGCGCCCACAGGACATTAGGTAACTCTTCGACCCAAGAATGGGATTCTCCCTCCAACCTTTTCTTCAGCCCCTTTAACAAACTTTGATTTGCGCGTTCCACTTGTCCATTCCCCTGAGGGTGATAGACTGAAGTGAAAATTTGGTT
>NW_027498660.1:0-108011 GCF_021521415.1 Bidens hawaiensis
TCGATTCTTACACCCCTACCGCCGCGTTCTCCGTCACCTCCCTCGGGATCATCGACTCCGACATCCTCACGTCAACTACCACTCGCCGGCGTCCACCGCCGTCGACGCCATCATGACGTCACTTTCCGACCAAACCTCCGTCGCCTTCACCGACGACGACGGAACCCTCATCGGAGAAATATCTCCGTTCACGTTAGCGTACGCCGACGAGACCGCCGCCGCGCGATCGCCACGCTCTCCGCCGGAGATCTCATGGCGTACATCGACTGCGGCGGCCCGCCGGAGGATATTCTCCGGCTGTTGAAACCAGGCTAAAACACCGGAATTTGACCGGAATGTTGACTGAATTTAATAATATTAATATAATTTATTTTCGTCGTCGGACGACGAATGTTCGCCGGGCCCGGAGACGGTGCTCGCGCCGCGCCGGCGAAGTTTTCCGGGAGGTATAGCGCGTCAAGTAGTTACTCGGCACGGGTTACGAGAATGGCGGAGGCGATAGTGTGTTATCCCGAGAGCTCGTTGGTGGCGGTTATGATACAAGCGATTGCGCACCGAGTGAGCTATGTTTGGGTAATTGAGGAGGATTGTAGCGTCGTCAGGATCGTGCGATTTTCGGGTATTTTAGAGGTTTTCCGGGAGCATTTAGAAAGGATGATGAATTAAGAGAAAGGTTAATTAAGTTTTGTAATGTGATTAAGGGGTTTGTTGTTTTGTAATATTTCATTATTTGTGTAATAAGTGATTGTGGTTAATATGTGAATTTGGATCCAAATGATGTGTTTTGGTCAACAAAAGTCAAAACCGGTTCATAATTGGTTTCAGTTCGGGTTGAAACCAGTTTGTGACCAGGTTGCCCTCGATTTCAGTTCGGGTTTTGACCCATTTTTGGCCCGATTAACCGATTTGGAACTGGTTTTGGTGGATAAATTACATACGGTTCCGAACTTACCGTGTCAATCGATTTGGCCTGTAGTTTAATCAAAATTCGTTTTGACAACTTCAGTCTCTGCATATAAACACGGTCTTATTTTAATAGTTACAAAATTCAAGTAATATGTATATAATAAATATATAAAAAAAGTATATAAAGAAAATAAATAGTTTAAAATATTAAACACATCTATCTATAATATATATAAAGGAAAACATAAAAATCCTACGTGTCGCGATGTGGTCGCTTCCCCGTTTTTTGGAGTCACCAGATTTGCTTGATTTTTAAATGGAGGTTTCTCATGCATTTGACCCGAATTCACGGGTATGGGTCTCACCAAACCCAAATATTCTTTAAACGAGTTATAACATCTCATTAAATTAAAAAATAATCTCACCAAATATTTGATACAAAAATCCTATAAAGTAGGAATATATTAAAAATAAATATATAATTATTTAAAAAAGATATACTATTTATAATTAAAAAACCAATTTTATAGTAAAAAAATAAACGAGCATTGGATCTCATCAAACTCATATAGCTTTTAAACCGGGTTATAACAACTCATCTATTTGTGAAACAATTTAATATCAAACTATAAGTTAATTATTAACTTTCATACAATAAAAAAAATAAAAAGGCAAAAATAGATAAATATTCAAAACAAATAATATAAAACAACCCCCGTAATACGGGGATAGAACTAGTAATATATATAAACGAAGACATAAAAATCCTACGTGTCGCGATGTGGTCGCTCCCTTTTTTTAGAGTCACCAGATTTGCTTGATTTTTAAATGGAAATTTCTCATGTATTTGACCTGAATTCATGGATATGGGTCTTACCAAACCCAGATATTTCTTAAACGAGTTTTAGCATCCCATTAAATTAAAAATTATTCTCATCAAATTATTTACATAAAAATCCTATAAAATAGGATATAATAAAAAAAATAATGTCTTATTTATTTCAAAAAAGATATATATATATAATATATATATATATATATATATATATTGTTTAAATTAAAAACCCAATTTGATAGTAAAAAAATAAACACATCTTGGGTTTCATCAAACCATAAGTATATTATTAACTTTCATAAATATTATTTATAACTAAAAAACCAATTTCATAGTAAAAAGAATAAATGGGTCTTGGTCTTATCAACACCATATAGCTTTTAAACTGGGTTATAACATCTCATTTATTTGTGAAACAATTTATCATAAAACTATAAGTATATTATTAACTTTCATACAATAAAAAAATTAATAAATATTAGAACAAACAATATAAAACAACATCCGTAATACGGGGGGATAAAAACTAGTTAAATGGTCGAATGGATAATTGTTAAAAATTTGTCTAGATGTTTATAAACTTCTAATTCATTGTTTTATTTATTTTTATTTTAGCAACATAGATATAAAACTGTATTATAAGAGTTTTAAACTAATTTTAATTTATTCGAACTCATCCAACACCTTGTTTTTTCATCCCTGTTAAAAATGTTGGACGCGTATACTATGTCTATAAGGCCAATCAGTGTGGATACCTGGATACCGGTCCACCGCATATGTGGTCATCGAGGCCAGCAGCAAACACCGCCTTCTCATCTTTATCTCTACAAAACGTTACACCTTCTACACAAACTTTTCTCTTCGTCTCTCAAAAACTTTTTACAATGAATACAAATAACTCACAAACCCGTTCGACATTGTTTTTCTTATTATTGTTTCTTTTCACCCCATGTCTACATTTCTAGTTTTAAATAGAGTAATTTGCGGTTTTCATCCTGTAATTTGTTTAAATATACGGTTTTAGCCCAGTAGTTTCAAATTTGCGATTTTCGTCTATGTGGTTTCATTTCACTTGCAATTAAACCCGAATTTCATTAACCCCGTTAAGTCTGGTCGTTAAACCTATCAGCGTACGGTACCTTCATGTGAGGGGCAAGTTTGTCCCTTTTTCCCCAAATACATCACAGCCCCTCACGTGAAGGGGCTTGCGAATTACGACTGAGTTTATTTGGGAAGAAAAAGGACAAAAATGCACCTCACGTGAGAGGCACGCTGATAGGTTTAATTACCAGACCTAACGGTATTAATGAATTCGAGTTTAATTATAAGTTAAATGAAACCAAAAAAAAAAAAAGTTGCAGTTCACTCTTTAAAATATCAAAGAAGTTTGTTTGGCTAATTATATTATTTAGTAGGTACAAGGAGCCCACTAAATATATGTAAACTTGTCTCTTATACTTAGAACTATTAATATATTTCATATTATAAACTAAAATGATTAAATTAGCAACAAGAAAAAGGGTTACAGCTAACAACCCAAAAGCGAGCTTGACCATTTTATATTTTGGGAAAGTGACACAATGTTTCTTTTTTTCCAATGTCGACATGCACCATACACTTTTTATGTGCCACATTCACAAGTTACATAATACATATAAACGTTTACAATCATGCAACTAGTCATTATATACGCGAAATCTAGTCGGGTATTAGTCCTTTATTCGTGTATCAAACGATACACCCCTTTAAGATATACATACATATACATATACATCATGTATGTAATCAAAAATCACGTGCCATATTATAGTTATGTATCGTTAAAAAATGTGTTTATTCAAGGTTTTGTTACTCTTTTAATTATAATCCCTTATAAACTATAAAAATAAAAGAATTTAAGAGGAAAAGACGGTAAACCGCGTGTCATTCTTTTAGCTGTGAAATTTATAAGTTAACTGGCCGATTTTTTTTAAAGGCTGATCAGGAATCCAGATCGATAACAGATTTGGATGGCTTTATCGATTTAAACCAAAATATAAGTGTATAACACTCTTAGTCAAAGAGTTGGATGCTTTGATTAGTGGTTAAAAGGCTTCGTATTTAATAAAGGGACTTCATCATATTCATAATTCATTTTAAGTGTCAATCCTTATTTAAAGGGCTTTGTTAAAACATCCGAGTATTTAAAGGTGATGGCTTCCTTTGAGTTAAGAACTTGTCGCCTAGATTCAGATTATCTTAGCAAGATTGGCGTGACTTCCGGGTGTAGAGTATTGGTTAGTATTTGGTGTGATCGGTTCTTCTGTTTTTTTTCTTTTTTGTCTCCGTTTTTGGCCCGCTTGCTTAACCTTTCTGTTTCTAGTGTTTGTTTTTTTCTAGCTTCTTGCTAGCGTTTTTTTTATATAAATTGTTTTGTTGGGTTGTTCAAAAAGAATATAAAAAATAAACAAATAAAAAAATTAATAATTATTTTATTCAATAAATATATAAATTAATAAGAAGACAAAGTTACAAAAGTTAAACTGAGAAGCATGTGAAAGGCTGCAGTGATCACAAAAAGACATACCAAAACAGGATTTGGAACATATAAGATAGGCAATTGCCCTTTTAACGTTGTACATCGTATTTATGTCGTGTAAACACACGGTTGACAACGCATACCACGCGGATGTATAACATGTTATACGTCCAACACGTAGCTATGTTTGGTTATTGATGAAGATTATTAAAGTGTCTCAGTAATTTTACAATGTCGGAATTGCTAGTTTCTGACGCTTTTTTGACGCAATGTGACGTTAAAAACCTATCAGTTTTCTAGTAGGTTTAGACAAAGTTGTAATTGTGTCGGATTTCAAAGATGCATAATATTAATATGCATAGTTTTTAAGCACTCGTCGAGAGCGGAAGCGTCTTTAAGAGAACATGATATATTACTTATAGAACACATTGTCTAAAGAAACTTATTAACTTTCTCAAATCAAAAGATCCGACCGTTTATACAATTACAAGGAAATAAGTTAAAACTAGGGTAAAACTGTGGAGTTCAAAGTCGGAGCCCCAGATTATCGACTTTGGGCCCGACAGTGCTCAATTAGAAGTTTATATTCATCATTTATAAGTCTCGTAGCTCCATACACCCTTTTTTAGTCCACCCATCTCGGTCTAATTTAAATGAGTCCGCTGATAGTTGGATTAACTCTTTAAAAATAAACATCTTATAATATATCTATCTACCTATACTATTAAAGCAAAACAATTGTCCACATGTCATATTCCTAGGCCATTCACCTATGCTTCTACCTCATACACTTTCCATTTATATAATGCCACATAATTTGTTACTAATTAATCATTAATCTTATGATACCTACATGACAACATATATATGACGCTTGAAATATTTTCACCCGTGTGTAATGGACCACTCTCCTAGTACCAAATAAACAAAAAACAAAAAAACGTTATCAGTAAGGTAAAACACAATGAATAAAAAATGTAATTCAGAAAATAAAATTTGTATTTAAGAAAAAGGTAGGTTGAAAACCGATTAGCCAACCCGAGAAAATCCGACTTTAAAAAAAACGTGAAAATTTTGGGTTGGGTTAGGTTTCGGGAATAAAATTAAAACGAAGATTTCGACATGAAAAACAAACCCGAATAACACCCAAGGGCCACTAACCCAAAGGCCAAAAGTATGTTTGAGCATTTAGCTTTTTAAAAAGTGTCACCATGGTTCACTGGTTCATTCTCTTTTTAGCTTTTGTACATTCAATATAAGTGATGTCGATTGCACAACAATAATTTGAATGATTACATTTACATAAAACATTAATATAATTTGAATGATATTAATTTTACTTAAGCATTACATTTTAACTTTAGTTTAAGCGAGCTAGCTGAAATATTTTACAAGCCGATAGCTCTAGCTCAAATTTCAGCTCACTAAGAGCAAGTGATTCAAGCTGACTCGGTTAATTTCAAACCCAACCCCAAACTAAAGATGGCTCGGTTCAGCTTGACTCACTCCTAAAACAACCATCTAGTTTTGTTAAGTCATATTCCTAATTTTAATTTTTGTATCAGTTACATCTTTTTTTTTTTGAACAACAAACGAGTCCTCTAAATGGGCTACTGGCTAAACTCACCACATCAGAATACACTAGCCCGAATGCACGACAATACGGTGAGATAAAACTCGTTCAGTTCAAATATCCGACTAGGGAATGTCACTTAATCGCCCAGTCTCTCATCATCACATGGGCAAAAAAAAAACACTAAATGATGGAGGCATGAATCGAGAAAACTGGGTCACATCACACATAAAACACTAAATCTCTTACTAACCTCTCTATAATCAGCTCATTAAAAAATTAAAATCATTTACATCTTAAGTTATTAAGTTTTTAACAACTCATGCAAACAAGAAAATTTTGTATACAATCAAGTACCAATTTTTTTTTATTTTTTTTTAAAGAATTAAATTAAAAGGTCCAACTTGTTGATTTTAGTAAGTCAAGATCTAAGCTAATTTAAAAAGAATTAAGATTTAATCATGATCCAAAATTCGATTTCTATTCCTCTTATGTAAATTAAATAGTTGGTCTTTTTTATACCAATAGCCAATTATTTAGTCTACGGATTAAAGATTTAGTCAAATCTAAAAATAAGTATTATACCATTCGTAGTCGGCCAAGTTGTGGCGTTTTGGGGTGAAAACGCCGGGGAACCATAGGCGTTTTGGGGTTGACGTTTTAGGGAGGCGTCTCCTACAAAACGCTAGAAGGCGCAAATTTTGAGGATTTTGTGAGAGAGAGGTAGAGAAAGGGGGAGAGAGAGGCGTTTTGGAGTCTTTTCCCCACTACACTCATATTATGCAAAATGCCTAAAAATTAACTAGACGTCACATGACATAAAATACTCGAGTGTGTCTAGTTTTGACTACGTATGCTCTTAGCGATAAATAACCACATGGCATGTACTGAATGGTGTACTGTTACCATGTGGAGGTACTGATGTAATTAAATGCAATTTATTATATAATAAGTTGAATTTAAAAATGAATTAATAACACATGATATCATACTTTATCCCACAATTTTCAATTTATTTAAGATTATGTAAAAATTTTACTTGATTATATATTTGAAAGGTTTCAAACCAAGATAATAACTCGAGGAACTACTATTATTTATTTGTAATGACTGATCACAAGTTTAAACCTGGTACTAACACCTGCTCGTTGCGGTGACAACGTTAGTCTTTAAGTCATAAAAAGGAGTCAAAATGTTTATATGCACACGTACGTTCCATAATTTGTAGAGACAAAGATAAATAAAGAAATGTGAATGCTCTTAGATTCTTATTTAACGATAAAACAACCGGAATCAAAATATAAGATTTTCTATAACTCAAAGAAGACAAACCAAAAAGAAAAGAAAGAACATGTACTATATATGCACTAATATTTTTACCTAATGGGCTGTTTGGTTCATTCAGATCTGAATGAGCATCTGTCCCATTCAGCAACAACATTAAGTCTGAATAATTCAGACCTAATTTTAACCATTCAGATGTTTTTCGTTTAGAACCAAACAGTCTGAAGTCTGAATGAATCAGATGTAAGCATCTGAATGGTTCCATTGATATGTAAACAAACAGCCCCTGAAAGAAAAAGAAACAAAGTTTCTCTAGAGATTAAACATTGTGATTCAAGAAGAAGATTGTGAATGAAGAAACACTAAACCAACCCTGAAGTGGTTAGTTCATATCTCAACCGAGTGATAGTAATGATCTCGGGGTAGTATGATCTCGGCTAAACCTGCAAAACAGAACGCTTTGAGCTCATTACGAGAAGGGGAATTTGGGGGTCTTCTCGTAACCATCATCCGGCGTGAGAATTAGTATTAAGATACGAAGTAATCGTTTAAGAGAGTAGGTACTAGATCCTTTTACCGTTAGCATTGCTTTGGTATTTATAGTCGAAAGGGTCGAGAATGATTGGTCCAACTATTCTTCTTAATAGAACCTTCTATTTACATGGTTGAGTACGTTAGAGGTTTTTGATTGGCCATGACAGCTTGCCTACAAAGGTACATGTCATTGCTGGTACAACGCTGGCCTCTTTCGATTGGCCTAACGTGCAATCGTGAGCATTATAGGGATCCTGGGCCGTGCTTGGTTTCTACATCACTTGCTACGTGTTGTCGTGCTTTTTATGTACAATGTGTCCTCCGCTTAACTCTTTGGGTTGTTATGTGTTAGGTATTCCTTCCACGAGTGAAGTTATCTCTCACCTTGCGGATGCTCTTCCGCGTTTCACGATTAATCGTCTGTGCCTTTCCTTTTGGACTCGTGATGTTTTTCGGACGGTTTATGACCCTACCCCCACAAGGAAGGAATGTTGTAACGTTACGATCAGTGTTGCAAAAATCTCGAATAGTCATCGATTAATCCTCGATTAATCGCTAGTCCCCACTTTATTGATTAAATTTGGGCTAGTCGACCAATTAATCGGCCAATGGTCAAATTCGGTCAAAATGGGCGGTTTCCGGTCAAATCTGACCAAAATCGGTGGTTTTCGGCAATATTCCGACCAAAATCAGCCGTTTCGGGCGAGATTCCGACCAAAATTGGTGGTTTCGCACGAGATTTCGGCTAAAACCAACGGTTTCAAGTGAGATTCCAGCCAAAATATGTTTGTGTATGTATAAAACTGAAAATTACATATAAAATTGTGTGTTTGTGTGTATATAAAACTGAAAATTATACATTAAAGTTCGATCCGATTAATCATTAGTCCCCACCCCACCACCTGACTAGCAACTAACGATTTTTATAACACAGATTACGATAAAAGAGTATTAATACTATTACTAAACAATTCGGTCAAACTCGTGTATTAATACACGTTATAAACATAAGATCCATGAATTTTTATCTAACACATTTAATGTTAAAAACTTACAATCAATACAATACAATACAATACAATACAATACAACAACATTCACTTGTTTTACAAAGACCAAAAACTAGGGTGACTTCATAACCTTGACCAGATCTATCATATTGAATTGACAACATTTCTTCATTCAAAAAATCTAAAGGATCTTTTTATAAAAATAAAATAAATACCAAAATCAATAATTATATGGTTCCAAAAGCCGGTACTTTTGACATGTGCTTGTACCAAAAATGGTCAAAGGAAGTAACAAGTTGGTATAGAAAATTTAAGTTGATATTGAAATCAAACCAGGTGATAACATAAAATGATAAAATAATAATAACACCACCTAATACAAACAAATATAGGCTTCGTAGTTCGTATCATCATCACACCGTGCGTTTAAGTCTTCCAGAACAACGTTACCCATTTCATGTTCATACTTGTTGTATTTAAAAAATATCTACAAATCAATAACTTTATTGTTTAAAAAACACTACTTGCATCATCTTATGTTATGTTTTCGGAGGTCTAGTCAAATAACATGTTGATGGTCAACATTTGGAGTTATAGTTTTAATGCATTCTCCTAGGCTTTGATTTACTTTGAATCTTCTTAAGGTGGCAAATGAGTTGAGTTGGGTCGAACATGTCATGGATTGAAATAAGTTATGGGTCAAAACGAGTTTAGGTTAGAATGAGTCAGTTAAAAAAAATGGTTGTTTTGGTTTGGGTCGAGATAGGTTATGGTCAGCACGGGTTTCGTTTTTTTTTTTTTGTGAACGAGAATAATGACGGAAACATTTTAGTTTTTTTTTTATTTATGTTTTAAGTTATGAATTTTTTATTATTTTTTTTGAATTTGATAATATGAGATTATATTAAAAGAAATATATGTGTTGCATGTTGTTTGCCATGCGATCATGCCATCTAAAAACACATTGAATAATATGCTTCCTAACATGTAGATCAAAATGTCACTTGCCAACACCATTATCTCGTAATCAGTCAGACATCTTTTTTATTCAACAAAAGATTTCCAAACAACCTCTAAGTGTGTATGGTTCATAAAAAAACACCTCTAAACCTGTATGGCACTCTTTTTATTTAGAAAACAATATGTAGCCATGTAGGTAATTTTTTTTTGCCTTTACAAATATTGAAAATATCATACATACCCATGCAAAACTAAAAATATCATATATATATATATATATATACCCCTTACAAAGTTGTTATATCTTATATAACTCAATAAAAGCAATTTAATAAATGACCACATTACCCCGGTTCAATAAGATGTGATAAATTGTTTACATAGTAAACCGTTTGATGCAATAAACCTTTTAGAGTATGCATTTTTTAAGAAAGGACGAGAGAGACAATTTGGTTGTCGTAAAAAATGAGACGTCGAACAAAATTAAAATGATAATATATGTATAAACACAGTATGTAATGGAAACATGTAGAATGGTCTACGCATAAAAAATTATAGGCACGTACAAAAATTAAATTTTAGAAAAATAAAGGCTAAACGATCAGTTATTAAATTGTTATTAATGAATACGACATACATGATATTTTTAACTATTTTGAAATTACATATGATATTTTGTTTTACTTGGATATATGTAATATTTATAATTTTCTTAAGGGTATACATTTATGAAACTGATCTTTAAAAATATTATAACCC
Organism: Bidens hawaiensis; assembly: GCF_021521415.1. Classification (NCBI taxonomy): domain Eukaryota; kingdom Viridiplantae; phylum Streptophyta; class Magnoliopsida; order Asterales; family Asteraceae; genus Bidens; species Bidens hawaiensis. The sequence continues at coordinate 10,380 of NW_027498660.1, forward strand.
AACTATGAAAAATAATTCTTGAAAAGCAAATGCACATGCTAATTAATCAAGTAATACCATGACAGAAATACATAAATTCAATACAGTTAACATAATAATACAACCATAGCCAGAAATTGACCCTATAAGAAACTTAACTTACTTCATGTATTTTTGAAGAAACTTGCGATGGAAGTCGCTGCGGATGGTGTCATTAATGAAACGCTTTGGAGCCTTGGTTTCCCCACGAGCCTGGTTCTTGAATACCACATCATCATCCCACCTAAAATATTACACATCAGTGACAAAGTTAGCAAGTCAAAACACTAATTTATAGGGGTGCGCAGAAAACCGAATTAACCAAATCGAATAACCGGAAAAAACCGAACCGAAGCTCTAACCGACGATTAATTTTTTAGTTTTTCGGAAAACCGATTTTTGGGTTTAGGTTTGGTTATACATTTTAAAAAAAACAAAAAAAACCCGAACCGAACCGATTAATCGAACCTATGTTTTCTACGTGCTTTTTTAAGATGTTATGACCGGAAACAAAACACCAAAAGAATCTACCATTGACGGTGACGAAGATTATGAAGATTGAGTCTAAACTTTTAGTGTTTTTTTTTATTAAGAACTTTGTTGAATTTTTTACTCTACTACTCAAACAACTTTGTATTTGTTTGATTTCACGTAACACATGCCTATTTTTGTATTTTGAATTCTACTTTTTTTAAAATTCTTTTTTTTTTTGTAATGTCTACTCTCAATAAGAAAATTGAGAATAACCGAAACCTAAATCGAAAATAACCGAAAACTGAATAAACGAATAACTGATCGGTTGGTATTCTAAAATAACCGATAGCTTAGGTTTCGGTTTCGGTTTAGGTTTCACCCAACAACCGAACCGAACCATGCTCACCCCAGAATTTACCCACTCCATAGTAAATAAAATAACATCAGTTACTTGTAATTTATAATAGTTTGTTTCGTTAAAACATATGGAAAAGTTTATTACCATTAATCATTTCAAAGGACAACGTAATGTAGAATGGGTAGGTGTGATATCTTTTGCGTTTTATTTCTTAAAAGTTAAATATAATATTAAGAAGTTCGTAATATATATACGAAAATTTTAAGGTTTTAAACCGTATATTAGAAATTAGTGTCAAATATGAAAAGTATATTACACCGAGAACAGTCTAATGTTTTAAACATAGTTATTTAGATGCTTTTACGCATTATAATCCAGATCTAGGCGGCTTTCAACTCGTTTTCTTTTAGACCAATTTTTTTTACTTTACTTGTTTGACCCCATAAGGGTTATAACATATAACCTGAATCAACCCATGCATAAGTATATGGGTTGACAATACCACCTGTGCATACGGATATAAATGAGTATCGGTGTATTGAAACTAACCTTCGTTTTACATTGAAGGATGTTGGATTATTAAGCAATGGGTTTCCTCGTATTGTTTCTGCTTCTTTAAGTTGAAGTTCCTGTTCTCGCTCTTCACGCTCCTGTAAAATAAAGATTTTGTTAATTTTGTCATTTTAAGTTCATTTTCTTGTTTACTTTGATGGGGTCCTCAACCACATAACATCAAATGTTAGAAAAGGCCCAAAAGGTGACATTATAGATGACAAGATGGGTAGGGTCAAACAGGTTGTGTAGAAACGACAAAACAAGTTGGGTCAATGGAGATTTTAGTACATGCCAAAACAGCGGGTCAGTTGACCCAGAAAACACTATTTGACGTATTGTCCGGTTTTCATAATTAAAGCTGGTTAACAGCTAAATTTTTATAAACAATTTTGTGTGGTCAATTGCTGATGTTTAAAGTTTAAACAACTGAGAAATAACCACATTTTAGATTTTAGTGAAGGTTTTTTTTTTACCAAAAACATCTATTTTTTACTAACATTTTATAAATCAATTGTTAATCACAACCCTAAATGCTATATCTATCAAAACCAAATAATTAAAGGCGTTGATTATTATTACAAAAACAATAGCATTATAATAAAAATTAAACTCTTATGACCAAAAAATTTATGACCAAAAAATTTAGATTGTTGTCAGCGTTGAGAATGAACTTTGAAATTCGAACGACTTTCAAGTTTTAACCAGTTTTGACCTGTTCAACCGAGTACCGACTTGACATGCTTGGATGTTACCTTTTTAGCTGGCTCTTTTTAAATAACAATACAAGAAAAGGCAACCCATATCGGCCCATCCAATCAATAATGGCACCTCTTCTTGGACTCTCAAAAGTAAAAAATACTACAAAGGGAAAAAAACTCACTTGGCGACGTTTCTCCTCGGCTCTTTCCTTCCTTATTAATTCAAGCTCTGCCATAAGTGCTTCTTCATCATCCTCGTCGTCGTCATCTTCATCACTAACCACAAAAAAGAATCATCTCAGAAATACTAAACACGTTAAGACCATTAAAAAACTCCAGTGGTTCAGTCAAGCTTTCTAAAATATGTAAAAGAAAATGCCTTTAGAGCATTATCCCTCGGCCACATTGTCAGCCAATACAAATATTAATCCACTAGTAAACAAGTAAGGATCACGCCTTTTAATAACTAAAATAGCCAAGATGGTATAGAAAAGCAGATACCTGTCATCATCGCTTTTGTCATCCTCGTCAGGATCATCAGCGTCTGCACTGCGTGGAAAAATTCGATCCTCAACTTCTCTCTTTGACCCTAAATCATTAACAACATACTCTTTAGACTTAAAATACTCACATACAACTATATATATCAAGTTACTATGTATAATATCAACCTTCTAGTAGATGATAACCGCCCTTCCTATGATCCCTGTCATCTGCAAACACACCATATAAATCAGTTGAAAAGGTCAGTTGCTAGCGTACCCACAACAAAATTACAAATAGAAATATATTACAAGTGACATTACCATTATAACCCTTGCCTTTGGATGAGAAATGCCTTCGCTCACGCTCCTCTAACTCCTCTTTAAGGTCTCTCTTTTCTAGTTCTTCCTGTGTGTCTTGACCATCCCTTCTGTAATAACAAGCACCAAAAAAACATGTTAAACAGCATTTAATTAAATAAAGATCGCACCGTAACAGTGTGCATGAAATGCTTAATAACTGTAAAAAAAATAATGAGTAGGTGTCACTTAGATCAACAGCCTGAATAGATTTTAATACTAAGATGGAGAAGAAATTTTGGAAAAATTATTTCATTCTTGTTAATTATTACAGTGTGGATGAGTTACTTAATAACTGTTTAAAAAAAGATGAAGAGAGTAGGTGTCACTTAGATCAACAGCCTGAATAAATTACTAAGAATGGAGAAGAAAACTTGAAAAACTTATTTTGTTCTTGTTAAGAATAATAAGTAGCTTATAATAGTGAGTAGTTGTTTTAGTAGTTATTTCTAAGTAGTGAGTAGTTTCTGGTAGCGCTATGTTAGTTTATCTATAATGTTATATACAAACTAATGTAACCAGATTCCAAGCTTTGAGAATGAAATCACAATTCACAAATATTATCTTCTCCCTCTGGATTCTATTTAGTCTACAGGTTTAATAACTTCTATAACACTTTACTATTCTCTCTCTAGGATTTGCTTATCTTGACTTGATGTTCATCAGTTCTAACTTTATTATAAAGTTTTCCAAAAGAACCCTTTTTCCAAATCTTTGTTTTGGGCACAACTCAGAAAGAAAAAATTGCGATAAACTACTACTTGACAGCCAAAAACTAGTATCTGATTGAATATGTGTGTTGGTACCAAAACGGCAAAACCTATAATGTATAATCCTATCATCAATCTCCATTCAGTAACTTCAACTGTTAGTGTCAATACATGCAAACATACAACCCTCTAGTTTTACTTTATTCCAATTGAAGGAGCCAACAAGCCAAGCCACTTGCGAGCTACTCAAGATTGGATTGATATAAAGCTCAAAAAGAGCCGAGCCTGAGCCTGAGCCTCAAACAAAGCTATTCTAGTTATCAAGCCTCCGCTTGAGCCTTTTATGGGAATATCGTTTAAGCACGTCAAGCCTTAACAAGGCTAGTGTATTTTTTAGTTTTTAACTCATTTGCGCTTCTATGTATTAATTTCACACTACGCAGCTGAGCTTGAGCCAAGATCTGGCTCGTTAAAGTACTGCACTCGAGCTTAGGCTCGTTTAAGTGTGTCTCGAGATACATAAAAAAATTAATTAAATATGTTAATAAATTAGTTAATAAATACCACACGAGCCAGGCTCAGGCTCAATCAGCTTCTAAAATAGAATCAGAAGCCAAAATCGAGTCTCGTCCAGTCGTCCAGCTCGGGCTCGGCTCGTTTGCACCTCTAGATAAAACAGGCCAGAATGTTGGTACCAGACCTAGGTTGTTATTTCTTGGGCTTGTAAAAAGAACTCAAAAGCTGAGCTCGAGTCTTGCTAGTTTGCATCTCAAGCTAAAACAGGACGAAATGTTGGTACCAGGCCTAGGTTATCTAATGTACGATCCTAATTCCTACCATTGATCTCAATTCTGTAATATAATATCAACAGTTAGTGTTAACACTTGCAAACAAAAGAACTAACCGAGGCTTGAGAGTTGTGTGAGAAGCAATATCCCTGGACGAATACTTCTGCGACGGCCCAAAGATACGTGTCCCTCCCTGTTCATTACCACCCTTGGCCGGTGCCCATGTAGGTCTAGCAGCCGTCGTCATATTCCTTCCGTCACACTTCTTTCTCAACTAACCTGCATATCCATATCGTAACACAATCAATCACCTGAAAAATCAATTTCAAACAAAACCCTAACTAGGGGTGTTCTTCGGGTTTGTTTTTCAGGTTATTCAGGTTTCAAAGTTTTAAATCTTGACCCGAAACCCGACCCAAATCTCTCACGGGTTTTTCGGGTTCGGCTTTTTTCGGGTTGGGTTAATCGGGATTCGTGTATCCTAGAAAAAAACACAAAACCAAAAAAATTTTAAAACTATAATGCTAAAATTAAAACAAAATATTCTTCTTTGCTTATAACACATAATCAAATAACAAATTAATCTAACTTGATAAACCAATTCAAGAGAAGAGTAAAACTAACTCGAACCATAATCGTATTCAATCGGGCGTAATTTGGTTGTTCGATTATGGTTGCTATTAGTAATAAACGGAATTCATAAATTATTATATTAATAAGCAATCGATCCATAATAGTTGGAATGACAACAGTCGATTAGAGGCAGATTCTGGTAACTTTATTGACTAAGGCTTAGCCTATTATACATATAAAATATATTTAATTTCAAAACTAAAAGTTTATTCGGGTTTTTCGGGTTGACCCAAATCTTCTAAATCAAACCCGAGAACCAACCCGAATTACTTCGGTTCGGGTTCGGGTTCTTTGAGTCGGGTTAGTTCGGGTGCGGGTTTTTTCGGGTTAAGTTTCGGGTAACAGTGACAGCCCTAACCCTAACACAGGTGATCTAACAAAATACCTATTCGTAACAAGAATCAACCGGCAGATGACAATAACTGAATCTAATAGTAATTAAACACAATCATAACACCTAAACAATTCAATTTCAAAAAAAATAACGATACTATCAAAAAATCATAACCCTAGCACAGCTAATCTAACAGAATACATAATAATCGTAACGTGAAATTAACCAGCGAATACACGATAATGAATCTAATTACGAATTAAAACTAGTTTAATTGGATAATTAATCCAGTCGATAAGAGAATTGAAAGCTAGGGTTTTACCTTGATACGAAAGCGAAGGAAAAAGGGGATCTCTGGTCTTGAATAATAATAATAACAATAATAATAATAATAATAATAATAATAATAAAAGTACAACCCAAAACTCGATCTATACGCGAAAAAGACCCGAAAAAGGCCGAAGATACTGATTTTAGAATACTCGATTCTACACCCGAACCTAACCCGGTGTATATATATGATTTTTAGCGACAATGATAATATAAAGTTTCAAAAATACACCTCGTTCTTTATATAATGTCCATATATTACTAGTTTACTACTATAAAGTTTGGGTTTCTCCAATTGGGTTAATAACTTAAATTGGGCCAAAATAAGTCTGCGGCCCATAAGATAATAAGTTGTCGTGTGTAATGTGACGGGAATTTAGTTTCGGTCATTATCAGTTTACTTTATTAAACTAGTTATGTATAGACGGAATAGTGATATATAACTGATAACTAGTTGCGTGCTCGCGCGATGCGGCGAGGTATGCACGCAAACATGACATCGGATGCGTAACCGGTGTTATTGTCTCTGTATGTGTGTGACTTCATAATAATGCGTGCGTAACCCGATGATATTATACTCGTATTGCGGCATTGGAATCTTAACGCTACATTGAACTCGTCTTGACCCGCAACCCGTTTCGCTTGATAATTTTCTTACGAAATTCGTTATGACTCGACTCCTTTCAAACCAAACCCGTCCTGACCCAAACCGAATTAACCTTTTTGTATCGACCAACCTTAACCTTTTAGCCCCATGACCCGAACGGCCGAAACCGCCCGATTCGTTTGCCGATCTTTAATAGTAATCACGTAACACGTTAAGTTTTTGAATGAAAAAAGTATAGCAATACCATACTCAAATTAAAGAGAATAAAATACTCGTTTTAATGGTATAATGTTTTAAAAAAATATTAACGTGTGAAAAAGTTATAAACGTTTAAACGTCGTCGAGGTAGTTGGTTTAAAATAAGGGGTATATATGTAACTATTATATAAATTAACAAAATGTGATTATAGTTAAAGGACCAAACTTGTATTTATTTTTGAATAAATTAAAAATAAACCGTAAGATTTTGCTTTTGCTAAAAGACAAAATTGTCAAAATACAAAATTGCCTCTAAAATGTCTTAATTTTATGCATTATACTTTATACTAAAAGCAACAAGTTTGGTACCTTTTAAAATTTAAAAGATCACTCACTCATATTTTATATATAGTATAGATAATATAAAGTTATAAAAATACACCTTGTTTTTTATATAATGTTCATGTATTACTAGAAAGTTTGGGTTTTTGCAAATGGACGGTAATAACTTTCCATGGCCCGGCTCGTAATATAATAAGTTGTTGTGCGTGAGGTGACGGGAATTTGGTTTAGGTCGGTAACGGTAGAGGTGTACAAAAAATACGAGCCCAGAATTGGATCCGAAGAAAAAAAATCAGAACTGGTTTTTTTATACCCGGGTTTTTACTACACGTACCCGGAACCGGACCCAATTTTTACCTGGTAATACCCGAAAACCGAAACCGGGTTTTTCAAATACATGATCCATACCCGAAATTACTTGAAAAATACCCCAAAAAATTGCAACCCCTTATAAAAACCCAATCTTTACGCGAAAAAGACCCGGAAAAGACCGAAAAAACCCGAAGATAGGGTATTCGAATATCTGATTTTAGAATATTCGGTTCTATACCCGACTCGAACCCGATGTATAGGATATGGTTTTTAGCGACAATTATAATATAAAGTTTCAAAAATACACCTCGTACTTTATATAATGTCCATATATTACTAATTTACTACTATAAAGTTTGGGTTTCTCCAATTGGATGATAATAACTTTCAATGGGCCAAAATAAGTTTTCGGCCCGGCCCGGCCCGGCCCGGACCGTAATATAATAAGTTGCCGTGCGTATGTGACGGGAATTTAGTTTCGAACACAGAACCGAACGTTTACGAACACACCTGAACGAATGAGACTCTGTTTATGTTCGTTTGTTTACCTATTTGAACGAAATTTCTAGTTCATGTTCGTTCACTTATTAAACGAACGAACATAAACGAACTTCCCGTCAAACGGTTAATAATAATAAGGTACATTGGTTTTTATTAGTCCCAACTATCTCCTTTTGGTCGTTGTCGGTCCCAACTTTTAACGTATTTGTTCCCAAGGGTCCGCGATCAACGAAATTCTAACACCATTAGTTGAAGGTCGTCGGAAAACATTTTTGCTCAGAAAAGTCTAGGGGTGTCAACTCCTGACACGACCCGAAACCCAACACGAACCCGACACGAAAAAATATAGGTTTTGGGTCGGCTGACACGACCCGTTTTCTTAAACAGGTCAACCTGAACCCGACACGTTTAAAAAAAAAGGTCAACCCGAACCCGACACGTTAAAAAGTGGGTTATCCTGTTAACCTGTTTAACAACTTTAGAGAAGTTAATATTTTGATTTTAGAGATAAGAAGTTCTAAATTTAAAAGTTAAATACTTATATTTTTAATTTTTCATATATCAATTAACTTTTAAAAGTTCTAAATTTTGATTTTAGAGTTTTTTTTTGAACGAGAATAACGGGGGAAACATTTTAGTTTTTTTAAATTTTTTGTTTTAATTATTTTTTTAAGTTTTGATTTTTTTATTATTTTTTTGAATTCTTTTGAGAGGTTTTCTATTAAAATCAAAAACCCTCAAAAAAAGTATTAAAAAATAATAATAGAAAAATTGTAACTCAAAATATAAATCACAAACAAAAAAAGTAAAAACACTAAAATGTTTCCCACCTTGTCCTCGTTCCAACCAAAAGAAACCCACTTAGAATCTAATCGAAACCGAAAGAATCGACGAAAATGAAACAAAAGGCCAAAACCCAACCCTAGTTATCAGTTTCGTTGAGTTAGGGTTAGATTATTGAAATTGTTGAGGAAATTGAGATCTGAGAGCAAGTTTAAAGTTTAGGATTTGTTATTTGATGATGATGATGATGATGATGATGATTTGCATGCTAGGTTAGTAATTAGTTATGTTTTTTATTTTGAGTTGCTTTAACTTTTGGTACACTTTCGGTATACTTTTGGTACTGACTTGTGTTGTGTGGAGAGAAATCGTTCAGTTTTTATCAGCATCTGGAGTAAGATTGATGTTTTAGCCGAAAATATACCTAGGTCTACAAGTGTTTATAATTAACAGTTATCAGTTTCGTTGAGTTAGGGTTTGATTATTGAAATTGAGATCTGAGAGCGACTTTTAAGTGTAGGATTTGTTATTTCATGATTTGCATGTTAAGCTGGTTCGATTGTTGAGTTGCTTAAACATTTGGTGCACTTGCGTTGTGCGGAGAGAAATCGTTCAGTTTATTTCAGCATTTGGATGCTAATTGATGTTTTAGGCGAAAACATATCTAGGTGGTAAAAATGTTATTTACTCTTAATTATGTATATAACTTATGTGTATTGGAAGAATTTGTTGCCGATGATGTCAATATTTGCACCTAAGTTCATGTTTCAGCCTAAAACAAATTGACGTAGCTACTGACTTGACATGTAAATGAGTTAAAAGTTTATGAATTATTTACATGTCAATTCAGTAGCAACATAAGTCATTTTAGACCGAAACATGAGTTCATGTGCAAACACTGATGCTAGTGGTAACATGTTTTCTCATACAAAACAACTATATTCCTTAATTAGAGTTGATAATATTTTTTTACCAAGTGTTTTGGATAAAAATCAGCTAAGGATAATGTATCCAAATCCGTAAAAGTGAGGAATAGTGTTATGCTAATAACAACGATTATATGAATGAAATGGAGTGAACACCAAGATTTATTGCGAGAAAAAACCCTTTGATCTTGTTCAGATCAAAAGAAAAAAACCCCGGGTGATGACAACTCGTCGATCACCAATTTATTAATATCAAAAAAGGGTTACAATGGTTGTGGAGATTAGATCGATGTTACAGTACTAGCTAACGTGTATAGAGAGAATAGTGAATTCTGCTCCAAGAGTGTGTGAGTACAAGTGATATATCTAATCGATCATATCTCGATGTTTATAAAGAAATAAATACAACAATAAGTCTCATCTATCCGCCACTATTCCACTAGTCTTCCAACGTTCATTGACCATGTGTTGGCAGCTTCCAGTAGCGAAATTTAAGGTGGACCAAGTCACATAGCCGTTACTTCTGTTGAACAATAACCTACACACATGAAACAATTGTTAATTATATTAACCTCTGAGAATCCTTTATCTTCGACATGGTTCTGGAGCTCTTCGGGAGGATTACTGATCCAGACATATCTTCAAAGATAATATATCCTCAGCAGAGAAAATATAAGTCCTAACACTAAGCATGCATTTATTTAAAGAATGAAAGCTGTACTTTGTAGAATCTTAATGCCTACTTACAACAAAAAAACTCTAAATATGGCAACCTTGATTGATGAACCACTTACACACCAATTTCAGTTAAAACTCATCTATGTTTTTCACAGAAACATGAATTATGGTCTAAATGTTGAGAAAGCTGAACGATTTTTCTCTACACAAAGCAGGCTCTACCCTGGACATCGCTTGGGGCTAGGGTTGTTCACGAGTCGAGCCTGAGCCGAGCTAGGATGGTTTCTAGCTTGGGCTCGAAATTAAACGAGGCAACTCAGCTGGGCTCTAGCTCCATTTTGAATTTAAACGAGCTTAAGATCGAGCCAACGAGCCGAGCCTTGGTCGATTTTGGCTCGTTTAAAAAAATCAGTCAACTCAGCTCAGGATGTTTCAAATCAAGCTTTTTTAGCTAGTTTTATTCGAACTTTTATCGAGCAGCCATGAGCCCAAGTTGGGGCATTGCCAGAAACCTCAACCAAGGGTTTACTGTTGTCCCTTTGAACCCTTGGGTTCATGAAATCGTTTTATTACTGGTTAAATGTCAGGTGTTTGACCTATTTGACACAAAACATAATGGGATCTTGGGCTTTGAGGAGTTTGCTCGCGCGCTCTCAGTATTTCATCCTAACGCCTCGATTGACGATAAGATTGAATGTAAGTTAACTTTTTAGAATTAGTTTCATGTTTGTTAGTAATAAGGCGCTTCCCTTTCATGAGAACAACAGTTTTCAGTTTAGGATTTTGGGCCTTTGGCATTGCAGGAGTCATTATGTTAGTGATTTCTATCTACAGGATTTATTTAATCTGAATTAAAAACATTAGTTTTTTTTACTGTTTCTCTTTTTTATCTTCATTGTGGAAGGTATTTTTGACATTTGGCTAAAACACATGCATTAATATAGATGTAAAGCGACTGTTGCAAATTTTGTGAGACTGATATTGTATGTTCACATACACACACACATGAGGGTTATTCAATAACTTATTTAAGTTGAGAATTGCGAGAACCATATAAACACACACACACACACATATATAGGATGAGTATTATTACAGAACTCATAAATTATTTAAAAACTTGAAGGAACCCTTGAAAACAAACGTTTTTTATAAATTTTTTTGTATGTTAGTGTTATTTGAGTGTAGTTTTATAATTTATATATATATATATATATATATATACGATTACAATTTTGAAAATTAGTTTTTCTACATATCTATGTTTTTTTTACACATGTAAATTTGTTAGTACATAAATTTTACACATATGTAAATTTGTGATTAATATATATAATAAATTTTTTTTATATAAAATATGATAAATCGACTCTTAAATAATGTTAATATATAAAAAATATGATAAATCAATAAATTAGTTTTTTCATTACATATATTAATCATAAGTTTACATATATGTAAAATTTATGTACTAACAAATTTACATATGTGTCAAACAAAACATAGATATGTATAAAAACTAATTTTCAAAATTGTAGATATAGATATAAAAAATGATAAAACAAATCTCAAAGAACATTAATATACAAAAATTTTTATAAAAAAACTTTAGTTTTCAAGGGTTCCTTCAAGTTCTTAAATAATTTATGAATTATGAGTTATGAGTTATGTAATGATATTCATCATATATATATATATATATATATATATATATATATATATATCTTTAAAACTGTGATACGTATGGCGGTTGCGTACACGTGATTATGCACGGTTTTGTACTTAAAATCTTGGTTTTGTATCAAAAGCGCCCCTATACCGTATGATGGAGAATCTCTTATTCTATTTTTCTTTGTTGTTTATATATGCAGTTTCTTTTCAGCTTTATGATCTTAAGCAGCAAGGTTTCATAGAGAGGCAAGAGGTAATTTATTTTCTTAGATTAAAAAGCTCTCCTATTTAGTCATTTTCATTACTAGAATCTGGAATTAGTTTTGTGCTTATGGGCTCTTATTATTGCTCTCCGGTTTCCTTATAACCCCCCCCCCCCCAGGTCATCGTGTAGGTCAAACAAATGGTGGTAGCTACCCTTGCCGAGTCAGGCATGAATCTTTCAGATGATGTCATTGAGAGCATCATTGACAAGGTACTTTATCTGATCCTTTTTCTTGGTTCAAAATCCAAACTGATGCAGCGGTAATACGATAATGAAGATCGAATCACGTTGATTCAAAGAATACAACTTCCAAAAACCCCCCAAATCCCACCCAAAAGGTCAGGAAAAGTGAAGAGAAAGATGATTATTATTAAAATTAAAGTTTGTCCCTCTAAATTACATAACCAGCATATAAATAAAGGTTCTAATACGAAATGGGCCTAAAAAGGGCCATGGGCCAAACACAAACCCAAAAACAAAAACATAAAAAGTGCTGAAAAAACATAAAAAGGCCCATAACTTTATTTAGAAGGTGTTTTTGGGCTTCGGACAGGGGCCAAACCACCGAAGGCCGTTTGCCCTAACGTGCTCCTCGTCTCAAGCTTCGATTTGACTGGTAATGGGTCTGAAACGGAGCTTCGTGGGCCAAGTTATGTCCGTTTTCGTGGACCACATATTGTAGCGCGATCTTGGGCCTCCATAAACATAATAGCCCGGTCTTCAACACTTGGGCCCACATTACAGACACTTGTTTGTTTTAAACTTCTTATACTATGGTTTTGTTTTTAAAGTATACATGGAGTTAGAGCCACTTTCATTTTACCTATTTGGCCAGTGTGCGATAAAATATAGGGTTAATACAATAAAAAAAGCACTATATTTTCTTATTTTTCATGAACTTGATAACGCAAATTCAACATGTTTGCAAAAGTAAAATAACATTATATCATCTTATTTTCACCAATTTAAGAGTTAGCGAGTTGTTCAAATTTCAAAACACAGTACTAAAAGCCCTCGCTTCTTGCGTCTAAGCCCATTTTATTTTCTAGGCGAGGCCCAATTGTTGGTGCATAGATGTCAGTAGTTCATATGCCAGTACTCTAGAACTGCTTCACATGGATCTCTTCGGTCCCGTGAATGTAAAAAGTCTAGGAGGTACTTCTTACTGCTTGGTGATCACTGATGATTACTCGCGATATTCGTGGGTATATTTTCTGAAATCGAAAAATGAGACGGCTCAAATGGTGAAGAATTTGATTACCAAAGTTGAGAACGTCATGAGTAAAACAGTTAAGTTCATCAGAAGTGACAATGGAACGGAGTTCAAAAATTTTGAAATGGAGATCTTCTGTCTTCAGAAAGGAATTGAACACCAATACAGCGCTCCGTATACTCCGCAACAGAATGGAGTGGCTGAAAGGAAGAACCGAACTTTAATTGAAGGAGCCAGAACTATGCTGGCAGATTCGAAGCTTCCTGTGATGTTCTGGGCTGAAGCAGTTGCTACAGCCTGCTATGTTCTGAATAGAGTGTTAACCGTTAAGAGACTTGGTAAAACGTGTTACGAGCTTATGCATGGAAGAAAGCCCAACTTGAGTGGTCTTGAACCATTCGGGTCCCCTTGTTCGATCTTGAAGACAAATTCTAAATTTGGGGAAGTAGCCGATGAAGGAATCTTAGTCGGTTATGTTGTTGGTACTCCCAACAGACGTGTCTTCAATACTTCGACCTGCAAGGTGGAGGTGGTGTGTAACACCGACATCACAAGTTACCAACCGCCAAAACCTAGCAATGGACCTGCTGAGCTTTTCGACTATGTTAAGCTTTTTAAGTCGTTTAACATACCGGATTTGGAAATTTCTGAAGAAGAAGAAAGAGCTGCGACGAAGATGATACTTGATGAGGAAGAAAATCTATTGCAAAGACAGCTGATTGATAAATGTCAACCTTCCTCATCAAACACTATCGGTACCCCTGCTGCCTCTGCTGAAGAAGAATTTATCAATCCTTTTCACTCTCAGCATGAAACAACCATTGATGAGATCTCTTCTAATTTGGAAGATAATTTGCATGTCGGTTCTGTTCCGACCACGAGAATTCATAAAGATCACCCTTTGGATAATGTGATTAGTGATGTGTCCTCAGGTGTACAAACGAGAAGTAGCTTGAATGAACACACCTGTGTTTATACAAGCATTAAGGAGACATGAATAATCAATGAATGTCTGTATACCTGCTTTATAAGCCAGATTGAACCGAAGAATTATCAAATGGCTTTAAAGGACAGCTCGTGGGTCGAAGCCATGCAAGAAGAGTTGGCTCAATTCGAGAAGATGGAAGTTTGGACTTTGGTTGAAAAACCAAAGAATGTGCATGCGATAGGCACAAAATGGGTGTTCAAGTGCAAGAGAGATGATAAGGGGATTATTATCATAAACAAGGCGAGGCTAGTCGTTAAAGGTTTTAATCAACAAGAGGGGATTGATTATAACGAAGTGTTCGCTCCTGTCGCCAGGTTGGAAGCCATAAGATTGTTTTTAGGGTTTGCTGCTTATGAAAAGATGAAGGTGTTTCAGCTAGATGTGAAGAGTGCGTTTTTGAATGGGAAAGTTGATGAGGTTGTGTATGTTGAGCAACCTCCGGGTTTTCCTGACCCAGACTTTCCAGATCACGTGTACAGGTTGAGCAAGGCGTTGTATGGATTACATCAGGCACCTCGTGCCTGGTACTCAACTTTATCGGATTACTTGCTCGAGAATGGTTTTGAAAGAGGGAAAATTGATAGCACGTTGTTCTTCAAAAGAGATGGAAGCGACTTCCTGCTGGTACAAGTCTACGTGGATGACATTATATTTGCTGCATCAAAAGTCTCCATGTGTCAGGAGTTTGAAGCCGTCATGAAGAAAAGGTTTGAAATGAGTGCTATGGGTGAACTAACTTTCTTTCTAGGATTGCAGGTTGATCAGAAGAAGGACGGGATGTTCATTCATCAGACGAAGTATGTTCATGATGTGCTCAAGCGCTTCAAGATGGAGGACAGTTCTCCATATGATACTCCAATCTGCGTCAATCACAAATTGGGTGCTGAAGTAGACGGTGATGCAGATGTGGACCCAACTCAATATCGGGCAATAATAGGTTCTTTAATGTACTTAACTGCATCTAGGCCTGATATAATGTTTGCTGTTTGTCTTTGTGCACGTTTTCAGGCAAATCCAAAAGAATCTCATTTGAAAGGTGCAAAGAGTATACTGCGGTATCTCAAGGGCAAGCCGAAGCTGTGGTTGTGTTACCCGAGAGGAGGAGACTTGGAGCTGGTCGCTTACACAGATTCTGATTATGGAGGGTGCAATCAGAGTCGGAAGTCAACAACTGGAGGATGTCAGTTTCTTGGTGGCAGATTGGTGTCGTGGCAATGCAAGAAGCAGACTTCAGTCGCAATTTCAACCTGTGAGGCAGAATACATGGCAGCATCCAACTGCTGCTCTCAGGTTCTTTGGATACAACAACAGTTGCGCGACTATGGTCTGAATTTCTTACTTACTCCTATTTGCATTGATAACACAGCTGCTATCTCAGTAACTAACAATCCCGTGAAACATAGTAAAACTAAACACATTGACATACGTCATCATTTCAAACGGGATTGTGCTGAGAAGAAACTGATAATTCTTGAAAAGGTGGATACGCTTGACAATTTCGCTGATTTATACATTAAAGCGTTTGACAAATCCAGATTTCAAAACCTTATTGAACTGAATGGGATGATCAATCCCGAGTAACCATGCTTTTCTTGTGATATCCAAAAAAAAAAAAAAAAAAAAAAAAAAAAAAACGTCACTAATCGCTTAAAAATATGTCGGTTACATCAGTTTGAAGGACTTGTCTTCGGATATGTTTTGGTCCTCATTTTCTACTTGTAGATTTTGAGGATAGCCATTAACCAGATTACTGATAGTGACCGGGGCGGTTTATGATGAGTTTTTCTTTCTTTCGCTTAAAATTAGTCGATCATACTTAGTTAGAAGGACACATACTAGTATGTGGTCGGTCCAGGTGATCCATTGGATCTTCGGGATAGCCGTTTACATGAAGATTTTGTTTTGGTCGGGGCGATAAATGTTAAAATTTTGAAAGAAAGGGAAATGAAATTATTTTTCAAGTCTGTTACTTCGTAAGAAGTTCGTTAGCTATGTTTAACAGAAAATTGATCCAACCTTGGAAAATGATAGATATACTAATTCTGTGTGCTTAACTAGTGAAGTTATTAGGCTTAAAAGGCTTTAGGACAGTCATTGTATGTCATGGTAACCTTTTATGGTGCGTAAAAGTAGACGTGATACAAACTAAATCTACTTGATTTTATGTGGAAACTCCTTAAGAGTTTTGCATGTCTTCATATATATCTTTCCGAATGATAGGCAGAAAAGCGATTACCCGGTCATACACGAGCCCATGTGTGTTCTGATTCCCGTGAGGATAGCGTCTCAAGATACTGCAGTGATCCAGATTCGGGACTTGCAGTTAATTACTACTTTGAAGTCAATGTTTATTTAAAAAAATATATATATTTGGAGTTATTGAAACATATTAGTGATGATAAAATCAAGACTTCTCAATCTTAGAGTAAGAAGAAGAACGGGAAACAGATGAAGAGTACTTACAACTTAATCAGACACTATGGGTCGAAGTCAATTCGGGGTGACTTGGGGAAAGTCAAATACGCTTTGAGGATAGATAGGAGGCATCAATATTTCTGAGTTGTTGCCCACTTAAATTTTGAGGCTTAATTGAATATAACTCGTATCACAGAAACGATGAAAACCATCTTAAGTTATTTACCTGCTTACAACCTGTCTCTTTATGTCATAATACAGCTAAACACGGATCTATGTGACAGTCACATACTTAGTATGATTCCTGTTCGGATCTTTTCTAAAACGTAGCAGTCCCTATCGAGACTGAAATTTGATCCCTTATACTTTAAATTTTTTAAGTTTTTGTACTTAGATAGTTTTATGATTTTTTAACTGGTTACTTAGAATTGATCATGTCATTTATTTCTTAATGGGAAGTTTTAAAGAGTTAATTGAAAAATGTTCAAATTATAAGGTTTGATTTTGTAAATATAGGCGATGTTGTTAAACAGGCGAAGTTGTGAATAACTTCGCCTAGGCGAAGTTATCCGTAACTTCGCCTGTATAACCCAGACCCTATATAAGGATGTTCAACAGGTAAACTGTTCATCTCTTTTCAAATATCCAGCGAACTTATCCGGCGAACTTACCTATTCTCCGGCGAACTTGTTATTTAAACCGATTACGTGTTATTTTTTCCCAGATTTCATTAAGTTCAAGGTTCGAGATGTCGAATTATCATATATTTCATGTTCGTTCATGTTTTCCGGATTCCTTAATCACGAAAACATTGACTGCACGTTGTTCCATAATCCTCACTGTCGCCGATTCAGATTCAGGCGAAGTTAGGGTTTAGGCGAAGTTATCAGCAACTTCGCCTGAAGCTTAAGTTCGCCTGAGGCGAAGTTATCCGTAACTTCGCCTGAAGCTTAAGTTCGCCTGAGGCGAAGTTATCCGTAACTTCGCCTGAAACTTAAATTCGCCTGAGGCGATGTTGTGATGAGGCGAAGTTAACATTAACTTCGCCTAAGATCATTTTTACTTAATATTAATTAGACGAACTTAAAGCTGAAGCGAAGTTGTTCCCAACTTCGCCTCAACTTTAACTTCGCCTATACAGAGTTTATCACAACTACGCTCATGGTAATCAGCGAACTTGTGCTATGTCTTTATGTTGTTCTAACTTGGTTCGTTTGTTGCAGATATGGCTGCAGTAGCCGGTGCTGGAGGTGCAGGAGGAGATGATGGTGACAATCAGAGACAATTTTTCCCGGGTCACAATATGTACATCACTTTAGACCCGAAGGCGAGCGGTGTGGACGATTACCGCGAGATCATAACTTTCCTCCTACGCTCGAGGATTTTTCATGCCATCACAAACACTCTGCCGATATCCTTACCGAATATCGAAGACTTTTGGCAGACGGTAGAATATGATTGTCGTGTTGAGCCCCCGGTCATGCGAGCGACTGTGAACAATCAACAAGTTCAGTTCAATTCTGAACAGATCCGGGTGGCATTAAGGTTTGGAGAAGAGACGAGGGACGACCCAACTGAGTTCGTAGCTCCGTTCCGTGATGGAGCGTTTCTCCGAATGGGCTACTCTGGTCCATTAGGTGATACCCAGAGGAGGAAGGGTTTCCTTCTAGATCAGTGGCGCTTCCTCATGCACGTTATGATAGTTTGCATGTCTGGGAGGAAGGCGGGCACTGACGGTATGGGTGCGACCATGCAGTCTGCAATGACTGCACTGACTTACAATAAACGCTTCAGTTTCAGTCAGATGGTCTTTTACGAGATTGACAGGCAAAGAAGGGCGATGTCTCGGGAGCGGTTCATTATGTACCCACGTTTTATCCAGATGATATTGAACCATGTGGCTCCGAATCTACCTCAGAGACGCCCGATCAGATACGTAGAATCTGTGAGCAAACGTATCTTTGCTCAATGCCGCACTTCAAGTGCGAGGAGCAACCCTGAACGTCGTCCCAGGCATACTCCACTGTTTGGGTTTTTAATCAACCCAGAGTATGTTCCTGCTGGTGGGGACGAGTTCAGAGATCCTCAACCGCGACAGGCAAGAGCAACTCAAGCTGTTCCTGCTCCTGCTGTGCCTGTTGTGTCGGCTGCAGAGGATATAGATCTTGACGTTGTTTTTGGAGGTCAAGGTTATTTTGATATGGATCACGTTGAAGAGGTGCAGGTCTCGGCTGCACAGGGTTCGGGTGTAAGTGTTACTAGAGCAGCAACTTCGATAGCTGACTCAGATTTGGATGAGATCATGGATGAGGGGAGACGGTTGATGGTGTCTCGAGAGAGAACGTTTGGGAAAAGAAAGAGAACGGAGGATGATGAAGAGTCAGAAGAGGAAAAAGATATACATAAGCTGATAAGAAGATTAAGACGGGAAATGACAGGTGCTGGCATGGGAGCTGGAGAGACTTCAAGGATAGTACGTTTTGCTCCGGCCGCACTGTCTGGTATGTCTATTGTTCCTTCTTCTGTACAGGTTACAAGTACAAGCGCTGCGGATGTTCCCGTGGTGGCTACATCAGCTGCTGGCATTCCATCCATCACTGCTATCCAGACGTCGACTCCGGAGATCGTGTCTCTACCACCTCCAACGCTTACTCAGTCGGTGGTAGCTGCACGATTTGTAGAGTCAACGGTCATCACTACTGCAGGGTTATCAGGTATGGTACCACCTGCGGTTACGCCTGCTTCTGGTGTCTCGCCTACGCCTACTTCAGACTCAGAGAGAATAGCTTCACTAGAGCGGATCGTGGCAGAGCAATCTAAGACTATTCAAAGCCTAGTGGAAGCAAATCAACTACAGGCGTCCCTCCTGGTTGAGCATGGGAAAGTTATAGATGCCTTGAAGGAGTTCTTGGCATCTCAGGGGGAGATGAGCTGTAAGGGCGACGAGCTCAGGACAAAAAGAAGAAATGACCGAGACGATGATCCCAATGCATCGAAAGATGCAGGTGGTGAGCTGCCAAGAACTTTTCAAGCTCTTGGTACTTCCACAGCTGAGGGGGAGTCTACCGACGCGGCTGGTGGTGATGATGTGGTGTTGGTGGAGGATGACGTGATTGATGCGTTGAAGGAGCTTGACGATGATATGTTCAGCGATGATGTGTTATTTGATGAAGATGTGCTGCCGAGTGATGTGATTGAGAAGATCGGTGAGCAGATTGTGATTGAAGATGGGATAGAAGAGGGGGAGATAGTAGAAGAAGGCGTTGAACACGAGATCCCTGATGTTGAGAAAGCCGACATGGGTACTGAGATGGATGAGACTGAGTGGGAGGAGCAGCCTAGGTGGAAGGAAGGCTGTGCTCATTGGTTTATTAAGACCAAGAAGCCTGCTGTTCCAGCCATGTTCAAGAAGAGTTATAACATCAAAGGCTACGCTGAGTCGAAGAAGGGAATTATCTGTTGGATATATGATGAACAGATGAAGTTGTTTGTGGTGAAGCGTTATGATGGTATTCAATACTTCAAAAGAATGTTGAGATCTCTCAATACGTTGCCAGAATGTGAGGTGAAAGATTTGGCCAGGTTGGGCCTGATAAATAGAAGTGACAACAACATGGCAAAAGTGATTGAGAAGATCGTGTGGAAAGAAAGCATAAAAGAAAAGAAGTTTGAATTATTAAAGCCACAGAAGGGAAAGCTCGTGGAGGATACAGAAAGGGGAATGAGAGCAGATGGCAAGCCATGGATGGTGATGAAGTACAAACCGATCCGATGCATCAAGGAGGTTCCAATGAAGACTATGCCTCAAGATGTGTTGAAGAATCTTAAATGGTGGTATGTTGATTGCCAGACTGCTGAAGCCGTGATGGAAGACGAAGACGAACAAGAAGTGCTGAGGGTGTATGATCCGATGCATCTTGTTAACTTATCGAAAGCTGATTTGCAAGTGTTGAATGAAAAGAAGATATTCTATATTCCTGCTTGGAAGGATGAAGCAAGGAAATATCAGCGAGTAGTCACGGTGTGTGTTAGAGAAGGAGTGCACGCGTGAAGATACAGGATTACGAGACAAGAGCTGAAAGATCAAGATATGAAGCTACTGCCAAGGGGGAGTCTGTTGGTGCATAGATGTCAGTAGTTCATATGTCTAATGTCTGTAATCGAGTCTGTAATATTGTTTGTATATTTGTTTGTTAAAGCGAAGTTGTTGACAAGTTCGCTTAGGCGAACTTGTTAACCAAGCGAAGTTGTTGACAAGTTCGCCTAGGCGAACTTGTTGAACGAGCGAAGTTATGGACAACTTCGCCTGAGGCGAAGTTGTCGTGTATTTATATAGGTTATGGGTTTCTGTTTAGATCGAGTTAGTTGGTTAATTTACGTGTAATTCAGTGAGTCAAGTGACGTGAGGTCGGGAGTCTGTAAGTAACACGGTTCGAGTTATTAATATAACGTGAGTTTGTTCGTATCGTGTTCGTGTGTTCGTGTGATTGTATTCTACGTCCGTAACGATCTACACAGGGATTCCGCACCTGTGTATATCGGGATATCTCGTGTGATCCGTCCAGGGAACCTACACCAATATATGCGCTTTTAGTTCCTAGGCCCTTGCTTTTTGAAGTTGACGACACCTTTGTTGGTATTGATGACCAATCAAGAACAATGATCATTTGAACCTTTACAATTTAATTACGTTTTGAACACTTTGGTACTTTACTTCGAACATTTTGTTATTCAAGTTTTGGAAATTGGAATTACATTTGAATCTATATGAAGAATTTTAATGTTATGTAATAGCTTTTGTTTTTTTATAAATTTATATGAAGAATAGTATTATTTTTTTAACACATAATATATATTTTAATTTTATATTTAAGTGCCTTTTTTTTTTCTTAGGCCCTCACTTATTTTGTGCCTTGCGCCTAGGCCCTAGGCGAGGCCCATGCGCCCTGAGTGCGCCTAGTGCCTTAGATAAGTATGGTTAAAAAAATATAAAAAAATTCAAAAGTATGTGCATTTTAGACAAGGTTACGGACTTCCGTATACGAAAATTGGTTTTAGTGACTTTTTTGTGCATTTCACAAGTTGAGGGACTTCGATATAAGCCTGTATGTTGGTTTTTTTTATCGTATTAACGCTAATATATAACCCAAGTTGGCCCGTTTTTGCAAATAGGATGGAATGTAGGTATGAATACCATGTAGATGAGCTTTGTTGATGTAACTTAGTAATAAGTAAATAATAAAAATAATGACTTAAAAGAGTTACTTTGTTTAGACCTTTGAAGAAGCGGATACAAAACATGACAGGAATATAGACAAGGAAGAATGGAGGAGTCTTGTACTGCGACATCCGTCCCTCTTGAAAAATATGACGCTTCAGTACCTCAAGTACGTTTGTTATGTTTTTTTTTTATTTGTTTCCTAAAATTAAAAGATGTTACAGAGTACAGACGCAAGCTGCAACAATTTACTCTTGGTATAAACACGCGTACCTATTTTTTTAACTTTTGTAAATTTTTGAACAGGGATATCACGACAACGTTTCCGAACTTTGTTTTTCACTCGAGAGTAGAGGATACGTAATGGCGCAAAGGTGGAGGTTTGTGTGTTTTTGTTGCATTTAAATTATTTTATGGTTTTGTTTCCTATGTCTCAAAACAGAGGTGAGTTTGTGGATATACTTTGGTTTTGATTGATTCAATTTATTTATGATTCCAACTAAGCGTGACAAATTGGACGGGCTGGGCGGGTTAAGTTGACAAGTTAGAACGAGTTTGTGTCGATATGAGTATTGAGCAAAAATGGGATCGGATCAAAATGAGTTGTTTTTAAAAATATATCAATTTGGTTTGGATCAAAATGAGTTCAAGCCAAAATAGAGCCGGGTTGAAATGGGTCGTTTTAGAAGAAGAGTATTAAAATAGACTATTTTGGCTTGAACTCATTTTGATCTAAACCAAATTGATATATTTTTAAAAACAACTCGTTTTGACCCGATCTTATTTTTTCTCAGAACTCATATTGACACGAACTCATTTTTTCAAGGGTCGATATACTGTACAATAATGCCTTAACGTACGATAGGTACGCGAGACGCTCAAAGGCAAAAAACATGGCAAAAATACTAAAACGCTCAGCCGGAAACCTAAAACGCTCAAAAACGGGTTTCATGAAAAAAAGTAAAAAATTGATCGATTAACGATTCAAATCTGTTTTTTCAGTGAATCAATGATTATTTGGGTATGTATTGATGATTCCGAGATGTTGGGATTTGATTTTATGGATCGATTCGTGAAAAAAGGGATTTGCGTACCTATTGTACGTTAAGGTATTATTGTATTGGATCTTTTGCATATATATATATATATATTTCAAAAAATAAACCTTATATAATATAATTGGATTTTGAAAATTTTAAATTTATCGGGCCAATTTTCTTATTCATAATCCATTTGGTAAAGTTTAGGTTATTGGATCCAAATGGTAAAGAATGCTAGGAGAGTTTGACGAATCAACGGTTAACCGTTACCTATTAATATATTAATTTTATTACTATATTTTTATTATATTTATTGTTATAATGTTAATATAGTTTAAAAAATTAACCTATATATTTCGTTACTAGTTAAAATCCTATGAACCTTTTTATTATAAATACTCGGAGACGGCCTTGATGAATACAATACAACATTCACTTGTTGTAAAATACAAAGACCAAAAACTAGGCTTCGTATCATCATCATACCACCGTGCGTTTTAGTCTTCCAGAACAACATTGCGTACTCTTTTCATGTTCATACTGGTACAAATTGATAAAGTTATAGTTAAAGAATACTTCCAAGTTTAAGGTTGCATTATCTTATGTTGGAAAGACATTAGTATATAGCTTTGCTTAACTTGTTTATCTAAACGGGTCTTAGGTTCTTGGAATGAATTGTTGTGACAAGTGACAATACTGCTTAGCTCGAAGCGTAATTGTAGCTTTGGGTTTGCCTTAATATTTTTAAATGAGT
Organism: Bidens hawaiensis; assembly: GCF_021521415.1. NCBI lineage: Eukaryota > Viridiplantae > Streptophyta > Magnoliopsida > Asterales > Asteraceae > Bidens > Bidens hawaiensis. Next base: position 34,031 of record NW_027498660.1, read on the forward strand.
TTAAATGGTAGGCGTGGTGGTGGTGGTGGCGACGGTGGCAAGAGAGTGGAATGTCAACCAAACAAGTCAGAATATGATTCATATTTTGATTCTGCCGAATTCCAACGTTCCTAATAGTGTATTTTTGGATGTTTAATTAAATCACATGTCTATTGACAACATTTGGAGTTCTAGTTTTGATGCATCCTCTTAGGCCTTGTGTAGTTGTGTTACTTGGAATATTCTAGTTGATCCAAATATAGGATTCTCGGTGACTTGATCCAAACTTGTGCTAAACCCAGCCACCGGTGAAAAAAAAAAACCCGAACCCGGAACCGGACCCGAAAAAAACCCGTACCTGGGTTTTTATTACCCGTACCCGACCCTACCCGTAGCCCGTAGGGTACGGATAGACTATGCATTTCAGTACTAAAAGCCGAACCCGAAACGGACCTGATTTGTACCCGGTAATACCAAAAAACCCGAACCGGTTCCATACCAGGAACCGGGTTTTTCCAATACCCGAAACCGGGTATTTCAAACACCCGATCTATACCGGTATTTCAAACACCCGATCTATACCTGAAAAATACAATAAAATACCCGAAAATTACCCCTAAAAAGTGCATCCTTATAAAATATTCAATCTATACCCGAAAAATGCCCGGAAGAAAGCCTGAAAATTCCAAAAATAGGGTTTTTCAATACCCAAAGTTAGGGTATTAAAATACCCGGTTTTAGAATACCCGAACCCGATACATAAGGTATGGTTTATAGAGACAATACACGGACCCGAGCCGACCCCGGTATTACCAATACCTGATTTTCCAGTACCTGGTCATACCTGACCCCGGTTCCATACCCGGAACCGATTTTTTTTATGACATTTATGCAATTAAACCAAAGTTCAATTTGCTTTTATATCTAGCAGTGAGCATAACAGCATAGCTTATTTTCTTCACAACCAACCAAATACAAAACATACGATATTAATAATGTTTCATAAACATATTGGTAATTGGTGCATATATGAAATATCTACAAATTAAATTGAAATAACATCAATATAAAATGCATCAATCACCAAGTTGTGAGGTGGTGATGGGACGAAGGTTATGGCGCGGGGCAGAGGTTGCGCCAACGATAATTTGAGAATGAATGTTCAATTGGTAACTTAAGGAAACTCGTTTCAATCATAAGGAATTGTACAGATAAAACACATTAGTAATAGAACTCGGATTTCAATTCCATCGAATTCCAGTTTCTGATTTATTCTCTAGCCTCGAGTCACTGAGAATTTTATAGTTGCTCCAAATACAAGACTCTTGATGAGTTGAGGCCCGGAGAGCTTAAATCATAACCAGCATACCGCTTTTTTGATCACCGCCTTATGCGAGTATGCGTTGCCAAGTCACCTTTCTGCAATCTGTATAAAAACGTTTGACACTTGCAACTGTCAAAACAGCCACAAAGGCCATTTGCGACTAAGTATGTCGGTCGCTTGTTTGCCCCCAAACCAAATATCTAAGTAACCAAACCTCAAGTCTAATTATTGGGCATGGCTAAACAGGGAGAGTGGGTCAACCGCGGTGAAATGTCAGAACAGTTTTGATTCATGACAGGCCGTTTTAAAAAACGTCATTTTAGTCCAGGTCATACCGGGCTTTGAGTAAATTAGTCGCTCAATCCTTGCAGTTCAAACCGGAAATATCAAATTAACAAGAAGCACTAAAATAAAACGAAATCGACTGAACTCTTAACAATCATATAATACATGAACGTAACAACCAAAACATTAACTCAATCAGAATTTAACCAAAACAAAGCAATAAAACTTTCCTTTCAATTATGATCCATACCCATACTATATCAAGCTAGCAGCATGTTAATAGCATAATTAAATCGGTACCGACTTCGCAACATTAAACAGCTCATACTCCATAAGTTCAACTACATGCATATTCTTTAAAACAATACCAGTTATCAATCTTCATCATCAGAAGTATCATCAGTGCCGTATCCAATACTACTATCATCATCAATATCCAACTGAACATGTCGAACCTGTATCGGTTGCGGGCCCTTAGCAAACGGAGGAACATGAACCGGTTGAAGAGGTTGTTGTTCCTCAATCCTAGGAGGAGCAGGATGAGACTCCAACGGAGGCAAAGAAATCGGGTCCCCGGGCTTCCATCCAGCCGGGGGCAAAATCGGTAAATCGCTCGGCAACTGCCCCGGCATCCCGGGCATCCATCCCGACGGAACCACAATATTCGGAGGAAGCATATCCTGAATCCCGGGCAGCGCGTTGTTATCGGTCTGGTTTTCAGCAAACGGCTCGATTGGAAACTTCTCTTTATTGTCGACAGATTTCGGTAACCCAACGTCTAAGTCGGCAAACGCGTACATCATAGACGCACGCATTTGCTCCTCCTGTGGAGCAGGCGGCAGCGCCCCACGAAGAGGCGCTGTCCCTGCTCCAAACTCCGGAGGCGCAAACGTTGTGTAGCTTATTCTATGCGCGTACGACAATATATCCGACAAATTCAACCGACTCGCAACCGTCGTGGTCGACGGGCTCTCGTCACTCGCGTCAACTTTCAACCGTTTCGTTTGGCGGAAATCCGAATAATCATCAACTAGAATATCAAGAACGCGTCCGGCTTCTTTCAGCTTATTAGCAAAAGTCAGAATCGCAGCATCTTTTGACCGAATTTCACGGGTGACTTTTTGTTTCGCGTCTTGAAGGTCGAGAATCTCTTGAAGCTCGCTAACGGCTTCAAAGAGTTGAGACTGGAGAGGCGAAACTAAAGCAATGACTTCCTTTGAAGTGGTGGGATTGGAGTCGGTTGCAGACGAGTTTTGGGTCGGGAGAAACGTGGGAAACGAGCCACGAAACGTGCTAAGCCATTGACTTTGGTTTGGTGATACTTCAAAGAGTCTTGTTGTGAGTGAAGCCATTCTTAGAAGGATAGACTGAGCCCTAGATAATGGTGGAAGAAGTGGTAATAAGGTTAACGAAGTCGGTGAGGTTAGCAGATTCGGGTGTAAATTGGGCGGTTGTGATTGTTGAATCTGTGACGGGAATTTCGGTGGGGTGGAGGTTTGTAAAGATGGTGAATTCGGGTTCGGAAGACCTAATCTGGCTGGTGACTGGATCATCTGGTGAGGTAAATTTTGCAGCATTTTGAACCGTCTTTATAAGCGCCTGTTTGGTGCATAAAAACATAAAAACTGTAAACAACAGATATCATTCTGTTAAACAATTTAAAGTATTCATTCAGTCAAATTGATAAGCAACTGTAAAAAAACAGATCCAAATAGATTTCACAGATTGAACTAAAGAAATACTAAATATCAGGTTATTTTTCAAAGGCGATAAGAAACAATATACGAAGTGGAAAGAGGAAAACTCGTTTACGTGAAATAATTCAAACGAAGACCGATACAAAGATATTAGTTTAAATAGATCCTTAACGCAGCAAGCAGTGTTGTAAAAATCACGATTAGGCACCGATTAATCTGAAATCGAAGGGCTAGCAATTTGATTTCACCTAATCGGCCCCTAAAATCAGTACCAGTCAAAGTCGGTGGATTTCGGTCAAAATTGGTCGCATTTCAGTCAAAATCTTCGAAGTATTTGAAAATTTATACTTATTTTGGAAAACTATTTAGCGGGAAGTTCGCTTATTTAATGAAAGAACGAACATGAACAAAACTTTGTGTTCAATTAAATAAACGAACGAACATGAACACATGCTTTGAACGTCCGTTTATTTATGTCTGTTCGTTTATGTTTGTTTTAATTTTAATAAATACATATGTAGTTATCATCATACGCAAACAAACATACAAGGGACTCGTTTAAACCAATAATAAAAAGTGTTCATGAATGAATTGTTATAGTGTTTGGCCTAGCTTTTTTAGCAAAGCTTATAGCTTTTTTTTTACAAAATAAGCTTAATTTAGTGTTAGGTTTATCTTTTTTAGCTTATACTTATAAGCTTATATAAGCTAATTTGAAGAAGCTTACTTGAAGATGGTTTATTAGCTTATTTGAAGAAGCTTGTTTGTTTAAGGGGGTAAGTTACTCATTTGCCCTCAAATGATGGTTGATTAATAATAATGAAGCAACTTATTACGGTAACAAATCAAAGAATGGTGGATTTAACAACTTATTAAGATGTATAATCAACTTGTAGAATATAAGCTAATCCAAACACTTAAAAAGAGCTTATCAAATAATAGAAAATAAGCTATAAGCTACTTTAAAATATAAGCATAAGCTATAAAATAAAAGCTAGGCCAAACACATGTTCGTTTATTTACGTTCATTTGTGTTTGTCACTTCATTTATGCTTGTTCAATTATGCCCGTTTAAGTTTATTTATCTATGCTCGTTTGTGTTCGTTTATGTTCGTGAACAGTTCTTTTAGATTTTAAACAAACGAACACGAACATGCCTCCGGTGGTAATATATGGTTAACTAGCCCTAGAAGTATGAATATCTTGTGCTAAAAAGTGTATAACCTAAAAACAGTGAGGAAACAAATTAAAATTGAGAAATTATTACGAGTGATGAAACAGATCTGTAATTAATAATAAGTGATATATCAAATTCTAATAACTAATCGAGCATCAGTAATATCAAAGTTAATCATCCTAAACAAACATAATGCTATAATAATAATAATAATAATAATAATAATAATAATAATAATAATAATAATAATAATAATAATAATAATAATAAAATTAAAATTAGGGTTTAGAAATTGGGGATTACTTGTAATTGACTTGAAGAAACGGTCAACGGAGACAATATATATATGTATATGAGTCGAATCAAAGATGAGTGAGTGGTGGTTAGTTCCGTCTGACGATGGGTTCGACCGCCAGTTAACTTTTGTTTTGTTTTGTGGGCATTTGATTGATGGGGGTGACTTTTTATTTATTAACAGCTGCTTTGTAATATTATACTAGTGCAAAATGGGTCGGGTCGGTTTGGGGCTAGGGTACCCGATGTAGGGTGGTCAAGGTCCGGTTTTTAGGCCAAGCCGTTATTAGGCCATGTGTAGTGGGGCTCGGGCTTGGGCGAATTGGGGCGAGATTGGGCGCGAACATCGTCCCCCCGGCGATAAGTGGGCGAATTGGGGCGGGGGCGGGGTGTTTTTATCGCTGTGGAAGAAGAAGAATATTATTATTATATTATATGTATGTGTGTGTATATATTAGTATATGTATATGTATATATGTTATGTGTGTATATATATTTACTAGTAGGTGTGCCCGCGCGTTGCGGCGGGGACTCAACGTGGATTAGCTAGGTATGAGTAAGGTTCGTGGCGCAGACGGCGGGGACTCAACGTGGATTAGCTAGGTATGAGTAAAGTTCGTGGCGTAGACGCAACGAAAATTCGATATCGGTAGGGTGAGGGAGGGGGTCGCAACAAGTTGCCACACAATACTCGTTTATGTTATTAATTAATCATCTCATGATATATTATATACAACTTTTCTATTAGTTTCCTTATTAATATAATATTTTACAAATTACATAGTAGTAGCAAGTGTAGTATATATATCCTTACACATGTGAAAGTGTAAAATAAGTGATACTTTAACATCAATATATATCAGATTATATAGTAGAAAAGCTCGCGCGTTGCAGCGGGGACATAAATGAAATCGCTCGCCGGTGGTTCGATTCGTTACGCTATCGCATTTGTTATAGCAAAATTTATAGTTGGTATAGTTTACGATATAAAAAGTAAGAAATTTATATACCAACGTATGTAGTATGACTCGTTTCTATTACTTTAGCAACTGATATTGTTCAAGTATAGAAACCCTAATTCATTTTTTTTATAAAATATATTAAAAGTTTAACGAAAACAAAAGCATACCACACTGTACAAGGTATTTTTATAGTAAACTCGTCCTCTGATCTCATCTTGTCAAATTCATGTATACAGATAAGACCATGCCCTATTACTGTCACGAATGACATATTTTGTAAGCACATCAGATGAACCTTTTTTAAAAGTGTACATAGTATACAGCTATGAGTTGTATTGTCATCAAATTTAATAAACTCACTTAAGTTTCACATCTTTTTTTTTAGTTTCATTTTAGGAAAAAAAAACTGAGTATATATATAGTGACCTATAATCATAAGTGAGCCACCAAATAATCAATTGTAGACAACATTTAAGAATAAAGTTAACAATACTTTCCTTGAACCTCCAAAACAAAAATATTCAACAAAACTAACAAAACTCAAACAACATATCCATTAAAAATAAAATGTTTAGCTTACATAAATAAATATAAAAGGTGTTCATTCATCGTTTAGATATTAATCAGGAACCGTCGGGTAATCAACATGAGAATTTAAAGAATCCGTCTTATCTGAATTTTCTAAAAGAAAAAGTGTTGTACTCTACTCCATCTTACCGAAAAAGTAGTAATTGCCATTTACCAGTGATGCAAAATGTATGAGTTGTAAATGAAGCCAAAAATCAAAATTGCCAAAACAGTTCATATTGCTTTAAATTTGCACGACCATCAAAGTACAAAGTATGGATTTCTGCACATGTAGTATTATATATGTAGCAAAATTTTAATCATATGATACTAAAAAGTATATTTCTTTTTCAGTGAGTGTATATTAAAGTTTTGGGCATAAAACTTTTTAAAAATCAACGAGAACAAAGTACGCTGCCAAAAACGGATTTTTATAAGCAAGTTTTGGGCTTAATACTACTACTTTTCTAATTTGACCCATTAGAGATAAACATAACTCGAATCATCCCGTTTATAAGAAAAAGTGTCAAAGGTACCTTGAAATCATAAATATTTGCAGAAATGCGATTAATGGCTTGCTCATGCTGCTCAAGAAGTTGAGTTTACCCGTCATTGCATACTCAGGAGCACGTTACCCGTAAGTCCCCATAACTCGAGTCGAAACGTGAGTTTTGCCTCCAAGCGGGCCCACCCTTGCCAACCCGAAATCTGATAACTTTGCATGATAATCCTCACCTAACAAAATATTTGAAGCTTTCAAATCTCGATATATAACCGCTGGCTTCATTTTGTCGTGTAAATACTCCAACCCTCTTGCTGCACCAACTGCAATATTAATCCTAGTGCTCCAATCAAACCCTTTTGTGATGGCCCGATAACCTAGCAAAAGAGTAAAATCGTCGTTTAAAAACTAAACCAAACTTTTAACAAGCACCCGTTTAGAGACCACAAGCGTTATCATGTTTCAAAATTAGTAAATATTTTTAAATTTGGATCCTAGAATAAACCATTTGTGTGTTTTACTCTATAAGAACTAATATTAAAGAAGTATATATATTTTATTACTGTTCCAATCGAGCCGTTTTCTGTGAGCCCAATGAGTAGTCAAAAGGGTAAAACGGTCATTTTAAATAAATTAACAAAACTGCTAACAGACATTCATTAGTGTTCCAATCGAGCCGTTTTTTTGGGCCCGATGACCTAAGAAAAGGGTAAAGTTGTCATTTTAAATAAATTAACAAAATTGTTAACAGGCATTCATTTTATGTGACCTTGGTTAGCTGGCAAAAGGGTAAAGTTCTCAATTTAAAAATTTTGTGACAACATTCAACAATCGAGCCGCTTTCTGTGGGCCGATGACCCAGTAAAAAGGTAAAATTGTCATTTTAAAAAACTCAACAAAACTTATATCAGGGCATCCATTAGTGTTCCATTCGAGCCGTTTGCTGTGGGCCTGATGAGCTGGCAAAAGGGTAAAATTGGCATTTCAAAATATGTAACAAAACTTTTAAGAGACAACCTTAAGTGTTCCAACTGAGCCGTTTGCAGTGGACCCGATGACCTAGAAAAAGGGTAAAATCGTCCTAAAAAAATAACAAAACTTTTAACAAACTCACATTTAGAGACCATGATCCTTTACATGTTTAAAAATTATTGACAAACATTTCTAATTATGGGTGCTAAAATAAACCATTTGTGTCTTTACTCGATAAGAATTAATATTAAGCAAATAAATATATTTTAGAGGGTGAATAAATACCGTGTTGATGATCCTCTACCGAGCCTAGAGCCATATACTCATACACCAGCAATCTATGTTCTTTCTCAGCACAATAACCGATTAGTTTCACGAGATTTGGGTGATCCACCATGTTTAACGTCATAACCTCCACGACGAATTCCCTAACCCCTTGTTCTCCGTTTGGATCTAACTTCTTAATAGCCACAATCTGTATCTAATAAAAATATAACGCGGTAACATATAGTGACAAAAATAAATCAAAACTGTAAGAAATATTGTTTTCACAAACCTGACCAGAATCTTCAAATCTTCCTCTTAAACTTTGCCGAATCCGCCATGACCCAAAAGTTATCTAGATCTGAAATTTTCAGTTGCGTTCACTAATTGTTCATATGTGAATGTTCGTGCTTGGTTCACACGCCTTTGTTCTTCATGAAGTATATTCTTGTCATCAGACTCGTTTGAAGCCGATGCTTTATCGACAATTTGTTCTTCATAAAGTTTATTCTTCTCATCAGGCCACTTTGAAACTCATGCTTGCTCAACAATTGGTGCTTTTCCTTTCTTCACTTCATTATCTTGTTCAACTTTTGTTGAATCTAAATCTTTAAAAAACAACAATAAATTTGTATCTATCAAAATTACTTAAAAAGACACTTAAAACTACTTAAGGTTAAAACTTTAATGAACATGCCAATTATTAAACTTTGTTTAAATAAATAAATAATCACTCAATTTAGTGAACTAACACATCAAAACATCCCTAGCTATCCAATGATCCTATTCTAACCCAAAAAAAAATCAAGAACTTTATATTTTTAATATAATAAGTAATTTTCAAGTGGAAATTGATCCTACTATAATATAAGAAAGCCAAGATATTTATACTTATAATATTATAAGTAATTTCAAGAGCAAACTGATTATAAATTTCTAAATTTTTTGAAGCATGAGTTCTTGATTCAGTTAGATTAATAACTGTTTTAAAGTTGTGATTGATGACAAAAGAATATTCATTAATTGAATTAGGATCAAAAGTTACCAAACCTATAATCATTTGATGAGGTCACTGGTGATGACAAATAATCAAATATATGAACTACAAACCGATTCAAAACCAGAAAAACCAAAAGAAACCAAAACCTATAGTTTGATTTTATGTTTATGTAAAATTGAACTTACGGTTCGGTTTTAGTTTTACATGTGATAAAAACCGAACCGAATTTTTTGAACTTTCACTTTGTTTTTATTTTAATTTATTTATAACTAAACATTAAAATATGTAACTCAAATATTTCAACCCAAATGTAGAATAATCATTTTATTTACATTTTGGGCAAAAAAAATTTCGGGCCAAAATTTTCATACTCAAATGACAAAACCAAAAAAATACCGAATTTTCAGTTTTGATTCGGTTTGAGCCCAAATCCGACCCAAAACCCGTAATCATCTAATGACATAACTGATCACAACGTATACAAACTACAAATTCAACAAGAATCAATGCAAATTAACAAGAACACAATTAAAGAATCAAACAGCATGCATGTTTCACATCATCAAGAAACTAACAATCATGCTAATAGTATTATAACATATATAGAGTACAAAAAATGAAGAAATGAAAGCCATTACACATACCAATTACAGTTTCAGTATCTGACTCGTCAATTTGCTTGTTCTTGGATGATTTTGAACCTCCACCAATGCAATTGAAACAGCCCACCATGTTTATGAATAGACGTCGGTGTATTTTGAAAACTTTTCATGTCTTTTCATCTTCCTTCTGAGATTTCCCCCCAATTTTCTTCGCCATCGTTGAGTTATTATCAGCATCAAGTGGCGTTGGTGTATTTTTAAAATTTCTCACATCATCATTTTGATAATTTTCCCCACTTTTGTTCACCTTCTTAGGGTTGCCATCAACATCCAGTGACATCAGTGTATCTCTAAAACTGAAAATTTGACCCTAATTACCAAAAACAAAAACAAAATTGGACCTAATTTGGCATGTATTCAAAAACCGAAAATATGGCTCTCCGTTACATCAAACTTCCAACGAATTGATACCTCAGTTTCAAGATCTGACATATAACAGACAAAAACATGATTAATGGATGTAAAACCAAAATAGTTAGCCCTAAAAATAATGCAATTAACCAATGGAATTAACAAAATTGAAATTGACGGATTTACCTGCCAGAGAGAGTTTTTGAATGCAATTAGGAACCAAATTTATAATACATAAGTGCAAATCAAATGTCGCCAATTTCTGTCCTTAGGTATTGAAGGGAGTTGTCGGTTTCATTTGTGTTAATGGACGAATTAATGGTGTAATAAGACGTAATTGAACAGTGATACTGGAACGAATACAAGAATTAATGAAGCAACGACGTTCATATAGCAATTGAAGGAGTAATCTGTAACGTTCGCCGGAGAGAAGGATTTAAGGTATAAGGCACACCGGAGGTGGAGGTGTTATTTAATTCTACGGCGTCTTAAGAGATAAATTATATGTATATATAGATATATATATATATATGTATATGTATATATGTATATGTATATATGTTGTGTGTGATATATATATATATATATCACGGGAATTTTGGGCCAAAAATGATAAGTTTCCAAAGTATAGGATCAATTCTGCCAACTTTCAAACTCCAAGGGCTAAAATAAGAAATCTGTTTTCTTGTCTGATCGCGATACGCGACCGGTCAGTGAATGAGCCCATCGCGTACCGCGATGGGGCTTGGTCAAACTTTCCTGACACGCCTGACACCTTTTCACCACGTGTCCACACGTGGCCCACCGGTCGCCACGTGCCCCGACACGTGGCCACACGTGGCATGTCGTCCGCCACGTGTTCACGCGTGGCACACCGTCTGCCACGTGGTGACACGTGGCAGACCTACGTTGCGACTCATCATGGCTACGTCGCGGTACGCAGCGGGTGCCAAGGGGTCGGGCGCGTACCGCGATGGGACCCAGAATTTGCTTATAAATAACAAGGTCCGGGTTTAATAATTTCACACCTCACAACCTGCTCTCATACCTCTCTCTAACATCTCTCTAAACCTCGAAATTCGTGCCATCGATACACCTCGAAAACCGTGCCCCGATTCCTCGATAAACGTGCCTTACCTCGATATTCGTACCACTCCCCAACGACGTTCCGAGCAAGAAGGTGGTGCCGTTTTACAACCCGACGATCACCTCGAAGTGCGTGCTGAAAAGATTGGGTGTCTCGATTTGCGTGCCGAAGTGAAGTGGCGATCAAGGCGAGTGTTGAAAAGGCTAAGCGGCGTAGAAGTGCTGCTCGAGTATCTAGGGAATTATAAGCCGAGGAAAGGTAAGGCTTACTACCCGACTAAAATAATAATAAAATATTATAAAGGCTTAATGCCCTAAGTCGGAATTATACTCGATGTTTATGGAAAGAAATTATATAATAAAGAAAAGAAAATAAAGAAATATAGAAGTGTATATATATATATGTGTGTGTGTGTGTGTGTGTGAATTATATAATTCTTTTTTATGAATATTATATAAGTAATAATGATATTCTTATATGATAAAAGAAAAAGAATACGTTTCTTAGAAAAGAAGAAACATCGGGTTTTTATAATAAGCTAAAGGTTTATAAATATTGCTTTTAAAACTAAAGGTTTTAAAGTAAAAGAAATGAACTAAAGGTTCATCGAGGTAATAAGGCTAAAGGTCTTAAGCCGGATTGTATATCCGACTAATAAAAGTTATACCCGTACTATAGGTGCGAGATAGCAAGAAATAATACGCAAGAACGGTGTTGGAAACCGATCCCAATCAAAGGTGAATACGCCCCACTTTTACAAACTTGTTTTCAAATAAATAAACGTGTTATGTGTAAAACTGTACATGAGACTAAGTGTCTCTAAAAACATTATGAATAAGAGTAAAACCTAACCCTCAGGCTGTAGTATACGTTTGTCTGGATCCTTACATATGTGGTAAAATGCGGTGGGCACATCGCACCACGCCTGGTCACGACCTCCAGCCACGATGGGCCGAACCAAAGTATGTTCGAGTGAGAATGACCTTGTGTATATTTATGGTACCTAAGTACGTCGGGACGCTGCAGTGTCTTGCTGGGTGACCTAGGTAGAGACTCGAGTTTATAATGATGTTGTTTTAACTTTGTTATTCCTAAGCCAAGATGGGCCGAGGCACGCGTAACCCTCGAGGGGTAACAAAGTAAAGGAAAATGTTTTCGCGTCAGCATATTCAACAGCATTCGTTGCTGACGTATTTTTATAACATTTTGCAGATGACCAATATTAGAGCTAAAGGACGAAGGCTCAAGAATCCGATGTCTCGGATAATTTTTGTTAAACTTAATTATGAATTAAAAGGTGGTTTTGTAGATATAAAACAAGTAAACGTAAATGGAACTTTCGTTCCATCTTTTGTATTGTAAATGTTTTAAAACTTTAATCCTTATATTTTATAAAGTCTTCCGCTAACAATCGTAACTCTGATTTATATACAAAAGTGGTACCAACTATCGAGTCACACACCTAGGCCCAAGATGGGGGTGTGACAAGGTTGGTATCAGAGCCATCGATCCTAGGGAATTGGGTATCATAAAACAATACCCAAACTTCGATCCAAGCATAGGAAAATATTTTACTTGTTTATTTGAATAGGGATAAGATGTAACAACTCGGTTTTCCAAATTAATATTTATTATCATTACCCGACCTGTTTCCAACACTTTTATCGAGATATTTAATTATTATAATTGTTTATTTAATATATATTTATAACTTTGAATATATTACAATTTTAGTTCAAACTTAAACTTTTATCTCTTTACACTCCCATCCTTAAACCTTAAGGACTAAGTTGCAAATATTACCATTTTTATCATTCTAACCCGTTAACCCATGCCCAACACCCAAACCCGAACACGTTGACCCGTTGAACAAACCCAGGTAACCAGATTATATCTTGCACCATAATCCTCGCCACTTTTATAGAAATTAAATCAATGACATTGTTATTCTTTCCATTTACGGCCTCACCGACTAAATTATTTAGGAAACAAGATCATATACGACGTGTATTGATACATTCTAAGAACCGTCTCAACTCGTTTTTATAATACCTGTAATCAAGTAATAACAATTCAATTAAATATGCAGATAGCGTCCTCTGGCCGTCGCCAAACTAAGCCCCATAATCAATTTCGTTGCAGCAGCCTGTTGATAGCCATTCATAATCGCAATATAGCCGACCCTGTTTCGATCTGATTAACTTTCAATTCAGCCCCATTCAAGGTAATTGAATACATGTTTCAAATCGCGTTTTGATGTTGATCAATAATTCTAGGGTTTATATCAATCTTGGGGTCCGGTTGTTTCTGTATATGTTAAGTCGTTTTCATCTGTTACACAATTCTTAAGCTGGAGCGTTTGGTTGGGCAGTGTTGAGTTGTGGGTGGTCATAGGTTCGAACATGGCCACCCGAATTTTTAGATCTTTTTTTTAGTTTTGGTTATTTATTAAAAATTAATTTTACTAAATGATCATTACATTTTAGCTATTAAATAAATACTATCTTATTAAACCGACATAATAAAGTTTACGTTTTTGTCAGTAAATCTCGCTAAGTTTTTGTGTATGTATATATATATATATATATATATATATATATATATATATATATATGTATGTATGTGAAATAGTTTATTAAAGGTTTTCATACTTAAAAAGAATTTTAATGTATATTTAAAATTCATCTCGTTTATTCGTGTATTAAAACGATAGTTTGCGTACTTATTTAAAGATAATATTTTGTATAAATATTATTATTTACAACATTTACTTAAAAGAAGTCTTTATTAATAATATAAATATTTTTAGTTAAAATAATCATTTAGAACAGATCTCTTTATATAAATTATAACGTTTTATAAATATTCATTTAAATATTTTAAAGTATTTTATATAATTAAATCTTATTATTTATGATAAACTTTGATAATAAAATTTAGAATAAACCTATGAATATTTTACTTTCGCAAGAACACACTCGATCATCAAATCCTGAACCTTCATCTAGCTTTAGCTTTGTTATACAATCCATATTTATTTTCTAAACTATTACTACTTAGGATGTCTCGTCGATAACTTCCGAAGAGCATAACGCTTGTTTACTACCGTTCTTACCGCATTCGTTTATCTTTATCTTATTGCTAAGGTGAGTACCACATTCCCCTATTTTACTTGTTTTCCACGTTTTGGGGACATATGCGTAAATATATTTTTCATATATACTTAACACAAAACTGCAACTTTGTCTTATGTGTTAACAACTTATACCTTACTTGTTTATGTGCTTATTTGCTTTGTATGCTTCCGCATTCGGAGAGGTACAACATAATCTCAGTCTAGTATGATCATACGCCAGTCGTTATAGCCTTGTGCTTCTCGACATCTCAGTTATACTTGCTCATTTGGTTAATTTCTTATTCTCATATGACTTGTTGCAACTACATATTTTTGTTATATACTATATGTACATTTAAACTGGTGTGTTGCTCACTCAACCTTCTGTTGACAAACTATATTATTTTCAACGCATATGCAGGTTATCGTGTGACGTGATTATCAAGATTGTTTGAAGCAACTTAGGATGCATGTTAGAGAAAAGATACAAGAACTTAATTTTGGATGTTTAATGTAATTGTTTATTTATAAATTTGATGTACATGAATATTTTTTTTACTTGAAATTATTAATTAGATATTGAAACTTATATTGTGCATGATAGTAACCTTTGAAAAACTGTGAGCAATCAGTCTGCCCCGGCATTTCCGCCGTAGTTTGGGGTGTGACAGATTGGTATCAGAGCCGAATGTTAAGATAGGTCGTTAGATATTGCCTTAGACACATGTTTAGGAACCCTATACGTGCCTATCTGTTTACCCTTATGTGTTCAAATTAAATTGTTTACAGCTTTCTTAGATAATTGTTTACTTATTATCTATTATATTGTTATGCACACACACACAAACTCCGAGGCTATGCCTCAACATTCAAAGAAAACTTTTCGAAATTAGATTGCTTTTATTTACGGGAAATTCCTTAAGAATTCCCATTTGTTGTTTTCGCCCGTACACCTTAAGGATAGGTTATGTGGCAAGTCCCTACGATAAATGAAAGGGGAAGATAAACTGTGAGTTGGGCACTGGCAAAACGGTTCCAAGAAGCAAAGTTAAGACGCTATTCCTTACCTGGGTGATAACCTGACCACAGTACTCAACCCTATGGACCCGAGCGAGACCCATAAATGCCATATGACCGACACCTTAGGTTAATTTTAACTGAATTCACGGTGATACGTGGCTAAACTCGGTTTTCCCGATTATTGTGCTCCGTTATTTAAATGGTTAGTTGGGTGAAAAATCCATGGAACCATGGGCACTCCTACTATCCATTTCTTAACTTGATTTCGTATTTTTGTTGGAGTAATCAACGTGGTGATTTCACAAGATTCTCCGACTACCCATATTTATTTCGATAGTTCGTTATTTAGTTTGGTCGGTTAAAACGCCGTGTAACGCTCATTGGGCCGACAAACTTCATTGCATTGTTAATTCGTTAATTAGTTGGGACAATCGAATTGCCATGTAACGCTCATGGGCTGTCCAACTCAGTTGTTTTTCGTTAGTTCGTTAGGCCATTCAAATTGCCATGGAAAGCTCATGGGAGGCCAACATCCACAATTTATATTTCGTTAGTTTATTGTAAACTTAATAATCAAAATTTTAAACTGACTTAACTCCTCATGTAGTCATCACACATTAAACTTATTGACTACATCATTTAACAACTATTTACGCAATGTACCCCCCTCATCTTATAAACTCTTACTTTTAATTCTCATGACTCAATTCCTCTTACTTCTTAAGGCAACTTTATTATAAGTTATCTTCATAGTTAAACATTTTACTATTCTTATGATTTCCTCAATTTATCCTTCATCTTATAAATCCTCATTTTTGGCCCCTATAAAATGTCTTATTCAAGAAACCAACGTTATCCTTGACATCGATCGTTTGATTCTCACGACCCCCGTATGGCTGTCTTTATCACCAAAGAGATAGTTGCAGCAATTACTAGGATAGTGACACAAATTTCAAAACATCAATGCAACTGATTCAACTTTTTCCACTAATTCCTCTGCTAGTGACTACAAACCATCTACCTCCACTCATCCTCACGACAAGAAACGTAAGAATTTTACTGCAACAAATCCTACCCACCCGCAAGTCTCCTCAAACAAGAAACCCTACCTCGGTCCTTTTTCTTCATGCTCCATTTGTAACTGTCATCACTCGGTTAAATCCCTATGCCGTCGATGCACCCAATGTAACCGTTATGGCCATCTTGCTAACACCTGTCGTATCCTGCCTACTGCACAAGCTGTTCCGCAACAACCTACCCCTCATGCTCAACCCGGGGTTCTTAATACCCGTGCTTGCTACCATTGTGGAAACTTAAATCATCTCCGTAATGCATGCCCTCAACTTACCCAAGTTCATCAAGCCCAATCTACGACCACACCCTACTACTTGACACATGCTCAAACCCATCAACCTCATGTCCTTCAAGCCCCTCCCATCAATCAAGGTCAACCTTACTTAAACCAACACTACCAAACCTCGAAACCACAAGCTCAAGTTTATCAGACAAATTTCCACCAAACAACTCTCTTGCAAACCGTTCAAGCTCTAGTTTTCTAGGCAATGCCGAATCAATCTAACTCAACTGCTCCTACTCCTGAAACTCCTCGTGGTGCCTCAAGTCACAGCAATTAAGCTACTCAACGATATTGAAGACTTTTATCGTTTCCTTTATCTATCTTAATTTCTTTTGTCTTTTCTTAATTACATATTGTAACGCCTCTTTATGGCTTTGAATTATTTCCGTATTTGGATTATTTATCTTCTATCTAATAAATAAAGTTTCTTTTCATTAAATAGATTGTTTATTAAAGCATACCGCTGTTTTATTTCCTTACCCTCATTCATCACAACTCATTTTATTAACCTCAACTATTAATAAGTTATCTATTTTTCCAAATACTTATACTTTTGTGTTAAAAGATGTTGTAGAAACTCTTCTATATAAATCAACCACAACTTTCAGATGTTTTATACATTGGTTTAATAATTAAAACATCTTGAAAATTTTTGTTTCCTCAAAATCAAGTTTTACTCAAATGTTTTGTAAAACCACACGATGAGACGAATCACGTGGACCATCCGACGATAACAATAATTATGGTCCGGAACATAATTATCGAAGTCCTCGCATGGAAATCATGAAGCATAAAGTTGTGTATCATAATATAGAATTGAGAGTAGTTTGATAATGGTACACACGTAGAAATGATAAGGATATGGTGGATACGCCGATGGTAAATCCTATATATAAGTGCCCTTATCGGATTTGCATTTGGAGCGTTATTTTAACTATTCAAAATTCTATGCTATGATAATTTTTTTTAAATTTTATTAAAATTTTTCTTTTCCTCAAACTTTATTGGTTTTGTTAAAATCTCCTTTAATTTTGGGACGAAATTCTCTAAGTAGGGGAGACTGTAACAACTCGGTTTTCCAAATTAATATTTATTATCATTACCCGACCTGTTTCCATCACTTTTATCGAGATATTTAATTATTATAATTGTTTATTTAATACATATTTATAACTTTGAATATATTACAATTTTAGTTCAAACTTAGACTTTTATCTATTTACACTCCCATCCTTAAACCTTAAGGACTAAGTTGCAAATATTACCATTTTTATCATTCTAACCCGTTAACCCATGCCCAAGACCCAAACCCGAACCCGTTGAACGAACCCAGGTAACCAGATTATATCTTGCACCGTAATCCTCGCCACTTTTATAGAAATTAAATCAATGACATTGTTATTCTTTCCATTTACGGCCTCACCGACTAAATTATTTAGGAAACAGGATCATATACGACGTGTATTGATACATTCTAAGAACTGTCTCAACTCGTTTTTATAATACCTGTAATCAAGTAATAACAATTCAATTAAATATGCAGATAGCATCCTCTGGCCGTCGCCAAACTAAGCCCCGTAATCAATTTCGTTGCAGCAGCCTGTTGATAGCCATTCATAATCGCAATATAGCCGACCCTGTTTCGATCTGATTAACTTTCAATTCAGCCCCATTCAAGGTAATTGAATACATGTTTCAAATCGTGTTTTGATGTTGATCAATAACCCTAAGATTAATTGCACTAAAAGTTAACAGATTGATCAATCTATAATTCTAAGGTTTATATCAATCTTGGGGTCCGGCTGTTTCTGCATATGTTAAGTCGTTTTCATCTGTTACACAATTCTTAAGCTGGAGCGTTTGGCTGGGTAGTGTTGAGTTGCGGATGGTCGCAGGTTCGAACCTGGCCACCCGAATTTTTAGATCTTTTTTTTAGTTTTGGTTATTTATTAAAAATTAATTTTACTAAATGATCATTACATTTTAGCTATTAAATAAATACTATCTTATTAAACCGACATACTAAAGTTTACGTTTTTGTCAGTAAATCTCGCTAAGTTTTTGTGTATGTACATATATATATATATATGTATGTGAAATAGTTTATTAAAGGTTTTCATACTTAAAAAGAATTTTAATGTATATTTAAAATTCATCTCATTTATTCGTGTATTAAAACGATAGTTTGCGTACTTGTTTAAAGATAATATTTTGTATAAATATTATTATTTAAAACATTTACTTAAAAGAAGTCTTTATTAATAATATAAATATAAATACAATTAAAACGTATTTTTAGTTAAAATAATCATTTAGAATAGATCTCTTTATATAAATTATAACGTTTTATAAATATTCATTTAAATATTTTAAAGTATTTTATATAATTAAATCTTATTATTTATGATAAACTTTGATAATATAATTTAGAATAAACCTATTAATATTTTACTTTCGCAAGAACACACTCGATCATCAAATCCCGAACCTTCATCTAGCTTTAGCTTTGTTATACAATCCATATTTATTTTCTAAACTATTGCTACTTAGGATGTCTCGTCGATAACTTCCGAAGAGCGTAACGCTTGTTTACTACCGTTCTTACCGCATTCGTTTATCTTTTGCTTATTGCTAAGGTGAGTACCACATTCCCCTATTTTACTTGTTTTCCACGTTTTGGGGACATATGCGTAAATATATTTTTCATATATACTTATACACAAAACTGCAACTTTGTCTTATGTGTTAACAACTTATACCTTACTTGTTTATGTGCTTATTTGCTTTGTATGCTTCCGCATTCGGAGAGGTACAACATAATCTCAGTCTAGTATGATCATACGCCAGTCGTTATAGCCTTGTGCTTCTCGACATCTCAGTTATACTTGCTCATTTGGTTAATTTCTTATTCTCATATGACTTGTTGCAACTACATATTTTTGTTATATACTATATGTACATTTAAACTGGTGTGTTGCTCACTCAACCTTCTGTTGACAAACTATATTATTTTCAACGCATATGCAGGTTATCGTGTGACGTGATTATCAAGATTGTTTGAAGCAACTTAGGATGCATGTTAGAGAAAAGATACAAGAACTTAATTTTGGATGTTTAATGTAATTGTTTATTTATAAATTTGATGTACATGAATATTTTTTTACTTGAAATTATTAATTAGATATTGAAACTTATATTGTGCATGATAGTAACCTTTGAAAAGTTGTGAGCAATCAGTCCGCCCCGGCATTTCCGCCGTAGTTTGGGGTGTGACATAAGATTTGCTGGTAACCCTTTCTTTCCTCTCTACATTCTAAACCACCCACCAAAGATGTCTTATGAGAAATTAATAGAGTATTATGATAATGAAGCAAGAAGAGCAAGGAAATACTACAAGTTCCCTAAAGACATCATGGATGAAGATTACTTTGAGGCCTTCTTTAGCCACGACCAATATTGAACGAACCAAACCGATATACTTCCCTGGGACTGAGCAATGCCCAATTAAACTACCCGATAGTCCACCACCACAAAGAATCGAACCCTCAAGACACTTGAGCTATCATCCACCGACAATTCCTATGTATCAACCCACGAAAATACCAGCATACCATCCCTCAGAAATTCCCACCTACCAACCACCACATGTACCACAATACTACCCAACCGGATATTTTCCAAATGCACACCCATCCTATACCTTCCTTTCAAACCGACCCATAAAGGAAGAACCAAAATCCCCATCCTCCGATTGGATGCAGTGCCACTCCGACCAACGAAGGTGGCATACTGGAAGCTCTACTGCTCATGAAGTCAACTCACAACCCAACAATGGCGAAGGATCATCCCGCAAACCAAGAATGAGGGTGACGATGCCTTACAAGAGTTTCAAGATGCCCGCGATAATCAACGAAGCTACTCAGTATATGAAAAAGGAGGAAGAGCCTATGGAGGAAGAAGAGGAGGATCCCGAAGAGGAGGATCCTATGGAAGAAACCGAACCGGAAGAAGTGTACACCGATAACCCTAATGAGATATCAACATCCATTGATGAATCACTCACTTCCAACAACCCAAGCTACGGTTCTGTCGATCCGTATGTTCAGTATCTTGAGCAGCTAAGGAACCAAGCTTCATCAAGTTTCCTGCCATTTCAAGGAAAGATTCCTTCAATTCAAGAACAAGCTGATGAGATTCGCGAGCAAAATCAAGCCGCCAAGACATACCTCTACCTTGCATCTGATCAGACCTACGTCCCGTACCATGAACCGAGAAACCATTTCGAGTTGGTGACGCTGGGTTACCGTGACCCACCGCCACAATATGGATACCCCGACGTTATTCCGCAGTCATACGAAGAACACCTGGATCGCGCGTTACACGAGACGGATGACTGGAGGAAGAAGGTGGCTGAAGAAGGGAAAAAAAAGAAGAAGATAGGAGAGAAACTTTTTCACAAATGCAACAAACTGACAAGGGTTGTTAAGAAGTTTCTAAAGGACTGAGATGATGGTAATGGTGTGTTTCAAGAGAAGAAGCGTATGTGTGCTCAAACATATGTGTGTAATGTAGTTTGTTTGTAATGTGTTGTATGGATAAGAAAATATATATACATCGGATATGAATGTATATATATATATAAGTGTGTGTTGTAATAATCCTTGTATATACCGTGTATGGTATATACAAATGTTGAAATAAATGTGTGTTTAATAAAGAAATTCGATAAATTTCAGATATAAAAGAATAGAAAGAAAAAGATAAATGTCTCAACAAAGTAATAACGTTGAGGTTTCCCGAAAGGAATCCGAAAAAACAAAAAGAAAAAGGAGAAGGACCTGAAAAAGAACAAGAAGATCCAATTCCCGAAAAATTTATGGATCGAATCCAAAAGATGATTAAAGATGCTGTTAGGGAAGGATCCTTGGCTAGGTCCCAATCTCGTCAAACGAAACATTCTCACTCGGTTAATCCGTCCCGAAAATCTGTTTCCAAGCCCCGCTCTAGACCTTCTCGTATGGATGAGAGTGTACATGAGTCAAACGTTGATGGAGGCCTTCGTCAAGAATTTAAAAGGCTTAAGATTGGGGGGTGTACGTTCAAAGACTTCAAGTACTATGGGCCGAAGGAATTCCACGGCGATAAGGGAGCCATTGCGACTGTAAGGTGGCTTGAAGAGATGGAGACGATTGTAATTACGAGCAAGTGTTCGGAAGATGAGAAGATTCAATACTCCGCCCTGATGTTCATAGGCGAAGTGCTAGAGTGGTGAAACACACTAATCATGAGTAGAGGAAGGGAGGTAATGTATGGGTTGTCATGGAGCGAGTTTAAGGAATTGATAATGTCGAAGTTCTGTCCGATGCATGAGACGGACCAAATCCAAACCAAGTTTCTATCTCACAAAGTTGTCGGAACAAACCTTCGTGAGTATAATACCAAATTCCACAAGTACTGCCGCTTGGTGCCCCAGCTGGTTACCCCGGAATCCAGCAAAGTTACACGCTATATATGGGGACTACCGTGGGAAATTCGTGACATGGTGAGGTCGCACTTGCCTCAAACCGCCGACTCCGCGATGGAGTTGGCCGGATACTTAATGGGCGGAATAATCCGCAACAAAGAAGAAGATAAGAGGGTCGTGTCGACGCAAGATACGAAGAAGGAAGGAAATGTCCATTTCAACGAAGGTCTGGCTTCAGCTCCGGCATCCCACAATGCAAAACTTGCAAGAAATACCATAGGGGTCGATGCCATCTAACTCCCCGTCCATGTGAGTCATGTCACAAAATGGGTCACGCCACGGCCGATTGCTGGAAGAAGAAGATGACTTGCTACAATTGCAAGGAGATGGGACATCTTAGCTTTGAATGCCCCAAGAATAAACCCGCGGCTGGTGGTGCAGGTGGTAGCGGTCAGAAGAGTGAGCCCAAGAAGGGCAATGCAAGAGAGTTCGTCCTTGATACGAAGAAAGTGGCCGACACACCGGAAACCATCACCGGTACGTTCCTTGTTAACAATGCCTATGCTAGAGTCTTGTTTGATTCAGGAGCCAATTTAAGTTTTATAGATTATAAGTTTTGTAGTCTATTAAACGAACCCTTAATCAAACTTAATAAAACTCTAAGCGTCGAGACCGCTAGTGGTGAAATTGTTAAAATCTCCGAAGCATTAGAAAACGGAAAAATCCTATTTGCCGGTTACGTTTTTACCTATTCAATTGTTGCCCATGACCCTTGCTGGTTTTGATGTTGTGTTGGGTATGGATTGGTTATCCGACAACCATGCCCGTATCCTTTGCAATAGCACGACCATTGAACTCCAATCCCCGGACAAACGTACCATACGAATCGAAGGGGATAAAGACGCTGGCCAAGTTAGCCTAATATCGATGATAAAGGCTAACAAATGTTTAAATCAAGGATGCTTAGCATTCATGGCCTACGTCACCGAAGAATCTAAACCCACAGAAATTAATGACGTTCCTGTAGTTTCCAATTTTGCCGATGTCTTTCCCGACGAACTCCCCGGCATTCCTCCCGACCGCGAGGTGGAATTTAGAATCGATCTCATTCCCGGCACTGCTCCGATCGCCAAATCTCCATATCGCCTTGCACCAACCAAAATGAAAGAACTGAAGAAACAACTTGACGAGCTTCTCGAGAAAGGATTTATTCAACCAAGTTCATCGCCATGGGGAGCGCCGATACTTTTTGTCAAGAAGAAGGATGGATCTATGCGAATGTGCATCGACTACCGAGCCCTCAGCAAAGTTACCATCAAGAACCAATATCCACTTCCTCGAATCGACGATCTCTTTGACCAACTTCAAGGTGCTAGCTTCTTTTCCAAGATCGATCTCCGCTCCGGCTATCACCAACTTAAGGTTCAATCCGAAGACATTCCAAAGACTGCGTTTCGAACAAGGTACGACCATTATGAGTTCACCGTTATGCCATTTGGACTTACTAATGCGCTGGCTGCGTTCATGGATATGATGAATCGTATCTGTAAGCCTTACTTAGATAAGTTTGTGATCGTATTCATCGAGGACATACTAATTTATTCTAAGTCTAAGGCCGATCATGAGAATCACCTTTGAACGTTACTTGAAACTCTTAGGATCGAGAAATTGTACGCCAAGTTCTCGAAATGCGAGTTCTAGTTACACGAGGTGCAATTTCTTGGTCATATTATCAACGTTAATGGTATTCAAGTAGACCCCGCTAAGATTGAAGCTATCTCCAAATGGGAGATCCCAAATTCGCCAACCGTGATTCGAAGCTTCTGGGGATTGGCCAGCTATTATCAAAGGTTCATCGAGAACTTTTCTCGAATCGCTGTTCCTTTAACCTCCTTGACTCGAAAGAACATCAAATACGAATGGGGAACAAAGCAACAAGAGGCGTTCGATATACTTAAACAAAAGCTTACCCAAGCTCCTATACTGGCCTTGCCAGAAGGTATTGAGGACTTCGTTGTCTTTTGCGATGCACCTCATTCCGGCTTGGGATGTGTATTAATGCAACGAAAGAAGGTAATCTCTTGCGCCTCTCGTCAATTGAAAGTATTCGAGAAGAACTATACGACTCACGATCTAGAATTAGGCGCCATAATCTTCGTACTTAAGATATGGAGGCACTATCTCTATGGAGTAAGATTTACCGTGTACACCGATCATAAGAGCTTAAAGCATATCTTTGATCAAAAGGAGCTCAACATGCGCCAACGACGCTGGATGGAGACTCTCAACGACTATGACTGCGAAATAGTTTATCATGAAGGCAAAGCCAACGTTGTGGCTGATGCCTTAAGTCGAAAAGAGCACGAAAAGCCAAAAAGAGTCCGAGCATTAAGGCTAGAACTTCAAATCGATCTTATTGACCAAATCAAATCCGCTCAAACTCAAGCAATCAACAAGAACCAAATCTCTGATGAAAAACGTAATGGCACCATTGACTTGTTAGTCAAGGGTGATGATGGTATTCTTAGAATGGGAAACCGAATTTGGGTACCAATTGTTGGAGGATTGTGTGAGAAGATATTAAACGAAGCCCATAAGTCTAAGTACATGATGCATCCTGGGAGTGACAAAATGTACCATAACCTCAAGGAGAACTATTGGTGGAATGGAATGAAGAAAGATGTCGCTTCGCATGTGGCGAAATGTTTGACGTGTTTTAAAGTCAAGGCTGAACATCAAAAGCCTTCGGGATTGCTTCAGCAACCCGAACTTCCCGTATGGAAGTGGGAGTTAATTACCATGGATTTCATTACCAAAATCCTTAAAACGACTCGACAACATAATGCAATCTGGGTAATTGTGGACCGATTAACAAAGTCCGCACACTTTATACCCATCAATGAGTCTTACTCAATGGACAAATTAGCTCGTATCTATGTTAACAATATTGAGGCCCTACATGGGGTACCACTGTCCATTATTTCTGATCGAGACAACCGTTTCACGTCTCACTTCTGGAAAAGCTTCCAACAAGCGCTAGGCACGAAGTTGAACCTTAGCACCGCCTATCATCCACAAACTGATGGGCAAAGCGAAAGGACAATTCAAACGTTGGAAGATATGCTCCGAGTTTGCGTGATAGACTTAGGTGGAAGTTGGGATGACCACTTACCCCTAATGGAATTTTCGTATAACAATAGTTATCATGCAAGTATTCAAGCCGCACGTTTGAGGCGTTGTATGGTCGAAAATGTAGAACGCCCGTGTGTTGGTATGAAACTGGAGATAATCAATTGTCTGGACCCGAGATAGTCCAAGAAACCACCGACAAAGTTATCCAAATCCGCAAAAGACTTAAGACGGCACGTGATCGCCAAAAGAGTTACGCCGATATCTGTCGTAAGCCGTCAGAATTCAATGTCGGTGATAAAGTTCTTTTGAAAGTCTCGCCATGGAAAGGCGTAGTCCGCTTCGGCAAGAAAGGAAAGTTAAGTCCTCGATTCGTTGGACCCTTCGAGGTACTTGAACGAATTGGTACTGTCGCATATTGATTGCGACTACCCGAGGAAATGCAAGGGATACACGACGTATTCCATATCTCGAATCTGCGTAAATGTTTAGCCGATGAATCTCTTGCAATGCCGCTAAAAGATGTTGAGATTAATGAAAACTTAGAATTTGTTGAGCGCCCGATGCAAATCGAAGATTCAAAATTAAAGAAACTCAAAAGACGAACCTTGAAAATTGTGAAAGTGAAATGGGATTCCCGACGAGAACCCGAGTATACTTGGGAACTCGAGTCTGAAATGAGAAAGAAATACCCCCACTTATTCTCGTGAAGCAATCTCGAGGACGAGATTTATTTCAAGGTGGGGAGGATGTAACATCACGGGAATTTTGGGCCAAAAATGACAAGTTTCCAAAGTATAGGGATCAATTCTGCCAACTTCCAAACTCCAAGGGCTAAAATAAGAAATCTGTTTTCTTGTCTGATCGCGATACGCGACCGGTCAGTGAGTGAGCCAATCGCGTACCGCGATAGGACTTGGTCAAACTTTCTAGAAGATGTCAACGGCGATACGCGATCGCCGTTGAGCCTACTATCGCGTACCGCGATGACGTGGCCTGACACGCCTGACACCTTTTCACCACGTGTCCACACGTGGCACACCGGTCGCCACGTGTCCCGACACGTGGCCACACGTGGCATGTCGTCCGCCACGTGTTAACACGTGGCACACCGTCTGCCACGTGGTGACACGTGGCAGACCTACGTTGCGACTCATCATGGCTACGTCGCGGTACGTGACGGGTGCCAAGGAGTCGGGCGCGTACCGCGATGGGACCCAGAATTTGCCTATAAATAGCAAGGTCCGGGTTTGATAATTTCACACCTCACAACCTGTTCTCATACCTCTCTCTAACATCTCTCTAAACCTCGAAATTCGTGCCATCGATACACCTCGAAAACCGTGCCCCGATTCCTGACGACGTTCCGAGCAAGAAGGTGGTGCCGTTTTACAACCCGACGATCACCTCGAAGTGTGTGCCGAAAAGATTGGGTGTCTCGATTTGCGTGCCGAAGTGAAGTGGCAATCAAGGCGAGTGTTGAAAAGGCTAAGCGGCGTAGAAGTGTTGCTCGAGTATCTAGGGAATTATAAGCCGAGGAAAGGTAAGGCTTACTACCCGACTAAAATAATAATAAAATATTATAAAGGCTTAATGCCCTAAGTCGGAATTATACTCGATGTTTATGGAAAGAAATTATGTAACAAAGAAAATAAAATAAAGAAATATGGAAGTGAATATATATATGTGTGTGAATTATATAATTCTTTGTTATTAATATTATATAAGTAATAATGATATTTTTATATGATAAAAGAAAAATAATACGTTTCTTAGAAAAGAAGAAACGTCGGGTTTTTTAAATAAGCTAAAGGTTTATAAATATTGCTTTTAAAAATAAAGGATTTAAAGTAAAAGAAATGAACTAAAGGTTCATCGAGGTAATAAGACTAAAGGTCTTAAGCCGGATTGTATATCCGACTAATAAAAGTTATACTCGTACTATAGGTGCGAGATATCAAGAAAGAATACGCAAGGACGGTGTTGAAAATCGATCCCGATCAAAGGTGAATACGCCCCACTTTTACAAACTTGTTTTCAAATAAATAAACGTGTTATGTGTAAAACTTTACATGAGACTAAGTGTCTCTAAAAACATTATGAATAAGAGTAAAAGCCTAGCCCTCAGGCTGTAGTATACGTTTGTCTGGATCCTTACATATGTGGTAAAATGCGGTGGGCACATCGCACCACGCCTGGTCACGACCTCCAGCCACGATGGGCCGAACCAAAGTATGTTCGAGTGAGAATGACCTTGTGTATATTTATGGTACCTAAGTACGTCGAGACGCTGCGGTGTTTTGCTAGGGTGACCTAGGTAGAGACTCGAGTTTATAATGATGTTGTTTTAACTTTGTTATTCCTAAGCCAAGATGGGCCGAGGCACGCGAAACCCTCGAGGGGTAACAAAGTAAAGGAAAAAGTTTTCGCGTCAGCATATTCACCAGCATTCGTTGCTGACGTATTTTTATAACATTTTGCAGGTGACCAAGATTAGAGCTAAAGGACAAAGGCTCAAGAATCCGATGGCTCGGACAATTTTTGTAAACTTAATTATGAATTAAAAGGTGGTTTTGTAGATATAAAACAAGTAAACGTAAATGGAACTTTCGTTCCATCTTTTGTATTGTAAATAATTTAAAACTTTAATCCTTATATTTTATAAAGTCTTCCGCTAACAATCGTAACTCTGATTTATATACAAAAGTGGTACCAACTATCGAGTCACATGCCTAGGCCCAAGATGGGGGTGTGACACCTCCACTACACATGGCCTTAACAATTTTTATCATTGGAAACTGAAACCAAACCAATGAAATTCAAAACCAAACCACTACTAACGGTTTGGTTTCACGATTCTGGCTCATTGCACTTTAGTTTAAAAAAAATAAAAACATATAAAGAAGCTTCTAAAACTAGCGTTTCACTCGGACATATCGGTAAAACCCGAGGGATAAAAAAAACCCAAGCGTTGTTGGTCCCGGGCGTTGATGCGGTAAAGTGATGCGAATTCGGTCAGTTTAATTTAAGTGTGTTTTGATACCGGAACTAAAAAAACACAAATGAAAGAAAAACATATAAAATTTGAGGTGGACCAGTTAAGTGGTGTCGGTCGGTAAAACTCGGGCGTTAGGAAGATCCAAGCGTTGTGGATCCGAAACTAAAACAAAATGCAGCGAGTCTGCATATATTCTGTCGATTTCCGTCATGTTCATTGAAATACCGAAAGTAAAACAAAAAAAGGCGTTCGGTTGATTTCGTTACGGTACAGAAAGTAAAAACCATGGCAAAATGTTGTGAAACCCCAGCGTTGAAACCCAGGTGTTCGAAAAACCAGAGCGTTAAGATGGTAAGTCGAAGCGAATTCAGGCATTATTTGTTGCGCTTCTTACAGTATAGAAACCTTTGGTAAAACCTTAACGTTAAAACCCCAAAAAATAAATTCGCCAAATTAACATATAGAAAGATTAAATTTTCAACATTTATTTGGTCGGCAAACCAGGGTTGTGGTAAAACCCAAGCGTTGTCAATCTCGGTTACTGAGGCGGTAACTCGACACAAGTTTGGTCGGTTTCGGTTACTTTCGTTATGGTAGCGGAGCTAAAAACGGGGAAAAATATAAAAAATAAGGTGGACCAATGGGCGACGTCGGTTATCGGACGTTGGTAAAACCCGAGCGTTTTTTGTCACTGACGTTGAGACTGTGAGTCTACACGAATTTGTACGTTTTCTGTTATTTCGTCCTGGTACCGAAACTAAAAAAAAATAAAATTCGATGACCACAATTGGTCCACTTGACGGGCTCTGATTAAGCCATATAACTTATATTGTTTATTTATTTTAGTTATTTATTTATTATTATTATTTTTGTATTAATATGATAATTATTAATTAAATGATTATTCGCATCGTCTCACCATTCAGGACCGATAATGTTCGGGTTTTACTGACTCATCATCGCAATACTCGGGACGAAAGAGCTCCGACTTTACCAACAACCTGGTTTTACCGGCATTTTTGTTTTAGTTCCAGTACCGAAATGAAAGTAACTAAAACCGACCGAATTCGCGTCGATTCACCGCCGCAACGGCCACGATCGACAACGCTCTGGTTTTACCAACGTATGGGTTTTACCGATTCACTGTCCCAACGTCTCGACACCGACAACGGTCGGGTTTTATCAACGTTCGGGTTTTACCGATCGAATAAACGTCGTTTTAAATATTTTATTTGTTTATAACTTAATTGAAGAACTTATTTCTTAATTTTTAACGTTTGGAATTTATCAACGTTGTTTATGCCGCTACAAATGTAATTTATATTGGCCGAATTCGCTTCGACTCACTACCGTAACAAACTGGTACATAAACAGGCCCGACATGGCCTGGCGAACGCGCCAGGTACAAAACTAGCTCTATACATTTAACAACTTTGGTGCCACAAGTACCCTATTGAGCCATTTGGCAGCACCTTAGTGGTCCATGATATTTTTTTAGTTCCACCACCGTAATGAACATCACAGAAACCATTCGAATGCCAAATTTTTTATTTTTGTTTCGACACTGTAACGAACGTGACGAAAACTGAACGAATTCGCGTAAACTCACCTATTTTTTTTCGTTTTGCTACAAAACACTAATTAGGCTATAAATGACGTTTGAAATATTTTTCACCCGTGTGTAACACATGCCAATATTTTAGTATGGTATTATTAGTTTTAACATATTCTTTTACTTTAACGTCTGTCTTTGTAATATCAAATTAATGTTTTTCTAAAAATATCTCTTTTGTTTTATCACGGAAGAGAAACGTTCCTTTTATAAAAAGGAAAAGATTATATCTTTACTATATATTTAACTATAAATCGAATCAACTTTTAAATCATTCTATAAAAAGGTTATATTTTTATTAAATTTTAACAAAGGCATTCCTTTTATGAATATATAAGAAGAAGAAAAAAATAAGAAGACCACTAATATTAATAATAGCAAAAACGGCAAAAATGGTAATAATAACAATTAGACGAAATGTTTGTGTTTGTGTTTGTATTTTTAAGCAATTGATGTTTAATCAAGACTTACATAAAAAGTCATGTCCACTATTAAAGACACAAAATCAAATAGTGTGTTTTATAAAGTTAATAAACTCTAAATTAGGGTTGTCACTTTTACCCGAACCCAACTCGAAAAAACCTGTACCCGAACCCGAACTAAACTGACTCGAAGAACCCGAACCCAAGAAAATACTAACCCAAACCCGAACCCGAACCGAAGTAATTCGGGTTGGTTCTCGGGTTTGATTTAGAAGATTTGGGTCAACCCGAAAACCCGAATAAACTTTTAGTTTTGAAATTAAATATATTTTTATGTATAATAGGCTAAATCTTAGTCACTAAAGTTATCAGAATCTGCCTCTAATCGACTGTTGTCATTCTAACTATTATGGATCAATTGCTTATTAATAATTTATGAATTCCGTTTATTACTAATAGCAACCATAACCGAACAACCAAATCACGCCCGATTGAATACGACTATGGTTCGAGTTAGTTTTACTATTCTTTTGAATTGTTTTATCAAGTTAGGTTAATTTATTATTTGATTATATGTTTTATAAGCAAAGAAGAATATTGTGTTTTAATTTTAGCATTATAGTTTTGAAAAAAAATTTGGTTTTGTGTTTTTTTCTAGGATACACGAAACCCAATTAACCCAACCCGAAAAAACCCGAACCCGAAAAACCTGTGAGAGATTTGGGTCGGGTTTCAGGTCAAGATTTAAAACTTTGAAAACCGAATATCCCGACCAGAAAAACCCGAAAAAACAAACCCGAAGAACATCCCTACTCTAAATGCTTTGCTTTAATATAATAAAGTTTCACATATCTTAGTATACTATGAAAGCAATACAAGGGTTTCCAAATGGCATTCAACTAACATATCCACATAGGCTTCCAACTCATCAATTTTCCATTTATACAATTTCCACATGTTAATTTGAACATTAATTTTTAAACATTAACTCATAAGTTGAAAAATGTTTCAAAATAAGTTGTTATAATCATCATTTAGTGAGTAATAAAGACAATTAAATGTTTTCATTATTACCTTTTTAAATTTTGAGACTCTGTTATTTTATTTTTTATTTTGAGAAATTATTTATAAACGTTTGGACTGAATGTATGGATGTTTGAATTGTAATGGTGGTTTAAGTCACGAGGTTTAGATTATATAGTTGTTTTATTAAAAACGGGGTTTAATAAGCTATATCTCATTGTTATATTCATATTTTTAGCATTCTTTATGTGTGTACTTCAATGTTTTATAATTTCAATAAAAATATTTTTTATAACACACAACTTATGTTACAACATCTACATGCTTACGCTTCATAGTTACAACACATGACTTAAGTAGAGGATGACATTTTATTTAAAATGTTTTTTTTGTTTCATGGTATAAGTTAGAAATATGTTTTATAACTTAGAATTATGTTTTTAAATTGCTACTTTTCTCTATTTGTCTTTGTATGTTGGATTATTTTAATTAAAACAACAATGTGATATCTTATAATAATAATAATAATAATAACAACAATGCTAGATTGTTTGACGTTTACAATTCATTAAAATATATATAACACACATGCGCGCCCACACACACACACACACACACACATATATATATGAAGTTTTATATATCTTCCGCCCGTATGTAACACGGTATCTAACCTAATATATACCAAATCAGCTTTATTACATCTAATAATGTTTTGATCTAAAAAAACCAAACTTATATTTTGCGAACTAAAAGCTAAAACGAGATAAATAAATAAAAACATAAAAAAAATAAAACAATCAACTATCGATAATTTAGATACACCACTGGAATTAAGCCATACACACATCTATAGCTAGTTTTGAACTGGCGATTAACTAACTAAAACGCATCAATTTAATCATATGTTTATCATTTATCAACGGTTAATAGAACAGTTAAATTACTCAAATATCACATCATTACGACAAAATTAAAAATAATAGCATTCATATTTATGCATTACCAACATTAATAGCTAAACTTTGTCCAAACAGGCAATGCCCCTCTAGCGAACAAATGTAGTAATGGTCTTCGGCGACAGTCAAGCTGATGGTGACAGGGCCGGTTTTTATGGTGGACCCAGGGTTACTAACGTGACAATGATCGTAGTCATCTTTAGACACTTCAGTGACATCATGTGTTCCAGTGGGAAAGTCAAAGACCAAAGAGTCACCAACGGTAAAAGTATTCATGGATGCCCAGTCGGTGTAGAGACTACGGTTCATGGGAATAACCCAGCCATAGGCGTCGCCCACTGTATGTTGCACCGCCGTGGCCGAGTAACAGATTGCCATGAATGAAAGCAGGACCGTAAAACCAACCATGTTAAAGTTGAAAGCAACCATTTTTTCCAATTTCGTCTTTGCAACTTATTTGTGTATCTTCTTTGAGGTGTTTAGGTACATTAAATAGTTGTAGTTTCAAACACTATAATTTAATTTGTTCAAGCTTTTTTTTTAAATATTTTACCAAAAATGGAAGGGGTAAATAGTTTTTACTTTTTACCAAAATAGATGATTTAAAAAATATTACTAAATGTTTTTTTTAATACACTATCTTTTCTTACTCCTAATGTTATTCATCAATATAATTTCTATAAAAAGTTCCTATTTTAACAAAGAGAGAGAAAATAATGAACTAATATTAATAAAACCTTTTTTTCATCTGGTTTAAATCAGAATCATACAAATGGTATTTTAAAAATTGTTTTTATATGCATATTATTATTATTATTATTATTTTATCAAAACTACCGATTTAAAACAAAAAACTCTTTTTTGGTTTTTTATTGTCTTTGTTTTTTTAATAGCTTTATTATTGTTATTTTTATTGTTTTCTTACACGGGAGTGTTTTTAATATTGATATTGGTAACGATGTTGTTCAGTTGGAATTCGTTCGGTTTGCCATCAGTACTTACAGTCGCAAAGCTTATGATATCTAATACAATTTTGTTGAATAAAACTTTGCTTAAAAGCAGTTGTACCAAAATGTTAGAAAAAATTTAACACAACAACAAAAATCATAAAAACAAAAACCGACACCGTTTTGAATTAAAAACAAAAATCAGTAATGATCTTATTCAATCAAAATCAATTCGGTTTGTAATGTAAGTTATTTTTTCACATATATTATTTATAGCATAATGATAAAAATGAATTTTTAAATAAAACAATAATATCAAAATTTTATTTTAAAACATCCATTTTGATCATAAAAGTAGAAAACAACCCCCAAAAAAATTATCATAAGAAAGTAGCATTGTCGAAAAAAATAAAGTAAAAACAATAATAATTAAAGCAATGAAAAAAAATAATAAATATATATATACATATATATATATATAAAAGAAAATAATTTGGACACGTGTCACTGCGATAACTCAACCCAAGTTTGGTCGGATTCGGTTACTTTCGTTACGGTAACAGAGCTAAAATACGGAAAAAAAATATAAAAAATGAGGTGGACCAATGGGAGGCGTCGGTTATCGGACGTTGGTAAAACCAGAGCGTTTTCGGTCACGATCATTGAGGTCGTGAGTCTACACAAATTCATTCGTTTCTGTTATTCTGTCCCGGTACCGAAACTAAAATAACTAAAAAATAAAATTCAATGACTAATATGGTGGCGTTAAATGGCCCAATCGGTGTTTAGCGACACAAAGTTGGTAATTGTTATATATAATAATAATTTAATAATAGAAAGAAAGCACTAGAATTGGATCTTTTATTTAACTTTTAGAAAGGAAATATGCATGAAACTTGATATCTTCTGTTTAGTTTGAGATTATTGCAAAAGAAATGCATGTAAGTATAAAAAAAATGGATTATAAATGATTAATAAGCCTAATATACACATATTTATATATGTATAAGAAACATCGAAACAATTAAAATATAGTTTAAAATCTTACGGTCCGGTTTTATATGGCTGGTTTTCTGGCATAAACCGTAAACCAAACCATACATAACGATTTGAAATTATTAAAATCGGCTGACCGAAATTTAATAATAAAACCGACCACGAAACCGAACTGATGAACGGTTTGGACAATTTCATGGTTTCAAACTAAACCGTGAACACCCATATTACGATGTTCTAAAAATTAATCAAGGTTACATTCAAGTCTAATTAATGTTTAACAAAATAATTAAGGTTAGAGCATTTACATTAAAATCTCTTTCTCTGTTAATAAAGTGATGATTTAGAAGTTGTTTGATTGTGCTTCGTTTTAGTTGTAGTTGAAAAAAAACTTCGTGATGACCTCTCATTAAGAAGTTTTGGTTCCGTCACTGCATGCATGATTTATCTTTGATCAAAATTCATAATCAGAGGTATGAATTCATGTACTACACTAATGTAACACAAAATTCACATGTTTCGAATTAGTCTAAACAAGTTTGGAACAATTTCGCTTCAAAGTAACTAACATGTTTTTCTAAATGTGTTTTATGTGATAACTTTAACTTAGTTTGTACTTTATATAATCTTAAAAGCGAACCTTCTAACTTAAAACCAAACGTGATCAGATCAGCCCGTGAATACACATGTCGCATACTCTTCATGTGTCTTGACAAAATTTCCAGGTCGTGTCAAGTTCAACCCGTCAACAAGACTTGTTCAACCCTCAACCGAATATGCTATGGCGGTTTGATTTCGACTATCGATAGGGCTGTTCAAAAAGCCTGCGGCCCGCTTGAAGCTCGCTCAAAAATAGCTCGAAAAAGCTCGATTCTAAATGAGCTTGGCTCGACTCGTCTTGATTTCTAAATGAGCCGAGCTCGAGCCAGGGTCATCTCGGCTCGTGGCTCGGTCTTGGCTCGACCTGTTAGCTCGGCTCGTTGGCTCATTTAGATTAAACCCTAAATTTTAATATCTATATATAATAATAGCATACCCAGAAATAACTAATTAAAAATTATACATATAGTATGCCACTCGATACCTAAAACCTTATGAAAGAATAACTAAAATAAAACATATAAAGTTATAAATTCTCTAGTTTATAAATTTCATATAATATGTATGTTAAAATTATAATTTTTGTCTTTTATGTATCAAGATTTGTAAAATATTAAATAAATAAATAATTAATAAAAAATAAAAAAATGAAAAATTAAAGGAGCTTGGCTCGAGAAGCTCGAGCTTTAAATGAGCCGAGCTCAAGCTCGATAAAGAAAACGAGCCGAGCTCGAGCCAACTCGATTAAGTTCGAGCTCGAGCATACTCTGGCTCGACTCAGCTCGTTTACAGCCCTAACTTTCGACTATATTCAAAACCAAGAATCTAAAACCATGTTAAAAGATGGATTTCAAGACAAACATGAAATCAAGATTCAAGATCCATTCTTGACAAGTTTTCACAAATTTGATATAACATTGGATGGTGTATTTGCCACATGTTTTAGTACATTCTTGTACTTGGAGAATCTTAAAAAAAAACATCAAACCTAGTACACCTTTACAGAAACATAACCAGTTAGATCTGCATGTCACCAACTAAATTACAACTTTTCTTTTTTTTTTCATGCACCACCAAAAATGATTTTGCCACGAAAAAAACGCGGTTATCTCTGGGCTTGTTCAGCACCCGACCCCCCAACGGATGCAGCCGTTGCATTACTTGTTGAACCATTGTCAGCCGGTTGTGGAACCCCCCATTTGCCTTCGGATTCAAGTGGCTCGAAAACATGCACCATCCCGTCTGACAACCCCAATGCGAATTGATTTGGTTCTTGTGGATGTGCAGCAATTACCAACGGATGCACACTCGGGCTGCTAAAAAAACAATATTTAATGACTCGGTCGGAGAAAAACAATACTTTGTCTCATTTAGAAAAATTAAAAGTAAATGTTATTCAAATAAAAAAAACATTTTGACTAAAAGCTTGAAACTTGTACAAAAAGAAAGCCTTTTTTATCAAAAAGTTTGAAACTTGTGCAAAAAGAAAGCATTTTGATCAAAAAGTTTGAAACTCGTAAAAAATAAAGCATTTTTTACCAAAAAGTTTGAAACTTTGCCCGAAAAATAAGCATTTTGAGCAAAAAGTTTGAAGCTTGAATATAAAGAAACCATTTTGATGAATCTTGTTACCTTGGGACACTGGGAGAAAGATATGCAGAAGGGTTGATTCGACAGCGTAAACGAAGATTAGAAGCTGTAAACACGCAGACAGTTGAATCCAAGAAACTTGCATACACGAGCTGACTATCACATGAAAACACCGCGTGGGATATCGGGGCAGAAGATTCGCGTGCCAGCCACTGAAAAAACCAAAATTTATGAACGAGTCAGTTTTGAGTTTTTTTTTTCTCTACGGGTAAAAATGTCAAAAGTCAGTCAGATTGTATTTTTATGGACAATTTGCCAAAAAATAAAGTAACCAATTTTGGCTGGGATAATTCAAAAAGGTTGGATTTATTGTGACAATAAACGGTCAAACTGATGATGTGGCATATGATTTGTCGGTATCTTTTCCATTTAAATCAAATTTCATGAAATTTTGATGATTTTCATCATTTAAATTAAGTTGGTTATAAGAAAATAAGTCAAACCAAATTTGGTTGACCTTTTTATGCAGATGGCACTATGTTTGATGCATAAAACCTCATCGTTTATTCAAATTTCCGTTGAATAATAAAACGCGTGGCATCATATTTAACACACTAATCTTTTATAAAAAAAATACTCAGAAAATAGACCCGACCCGCTACTAAATCGACCTATTTTGCACCTCTAGAAAATATTAAAAGAAGAAGAGTTATTTACCTGCTTTACACATTCAAGCTTTGTTGTTTCATAAATAGCAAGCTGCGTATCATGCACAACAAGAAAATGGATTTGATCATGATGAAACTGCACACGGGTGTCCGACTGTGCAGTTGGTGATCTTCCCGGTGGAAGTTGCAAGTATCTTGCTTTTTGTTTCTCCCATCCGTCAGAACTCCATACACAAATCTACAAAATTAAGTAAAAAACACAAATAAAAAAACTATAACTAAGAATCTTGATAGCAAATTCTTGAGGTTGTGTGGTGGTTAATGAACATACTAACCTGAGCATCGGCCCCTGACGAGACCAAAACGTTGAGCACGTGAGAAAATGCAAGACCCGTGATTCTTTTGGAGTGCCCTTTAAGTTTGCTTTTGACCTTAAACACAAAAAAAAGGTAGATAAGAAAGAAATATCAAAATCTAATAATTTTTTAAGGTCAAACATATATAAAACATATATAGCTCAATATTTTAGTGTTTATAAAAAGCTTAAAAAAAAGACTTCGAAAGTCTTTGACGCGCTAATTGTTTAATGAAAAGTTAAAGAAAAACTTAATAAAAAGTGACCAAAATAAGTGTTTCTTGAGCAACTAAACTCGGGCCGTTTTGAACCATACAGTTTGGCCTGTTTCCAACTGCCTCTATCCGCTTATACTGCCAACTCCAAATAATGTGGTAGTTTCTTTATCTTATTACATCAACACAAAGATTAGCTTAAAAAGAAAACGGGCCCGAAAGTCATCTAAAGTGAACTTTCAAAGCTTAAAAAACATAAATTTTTAACCAAAATAATATTTTATACTAATATTTGACACACACTTATTTGTTACAAAAAAGTAAACTTTTGGAGAAAATGTGGGCCGGTACAAAAGAATTAATCCTTTGGCCCGGTACCCAACTCCAAACAACGTGATAGTTGACTTTTTATGTCAAACATTGATTTACCTCGTCAACACGAACGTTATATATCTGGATGGTCGAATCATCCATACCAATAGCAATAATATTGTTGTCTTGTGGATGGAAAGCAAGAAAAGTAGCTGCCGGTGGTGGAGGCATAAACGTTGTCATTGTCTGCACGAAAGTTGACTTTTAGGTCATACATTGTTCTATATAAACATCAAGTCAAAGCACATTTTGTTTCAGATTCAACCGCCAACATCCTTGAAAGGCGGTTATTTGTTAAAAACTTTCATTTGGATAACTAAAATTTTCAAAATCTTTAACTAATTCCATTGATAGTTGATGCTAAAAAATTAGTCAACGTTACCTTAAAAGTCATCATGTTGAATAAAGAAATCTTTCCTCCTGATGCAGACATCACGTACGAATCATTTTTCGACAATGCAAAGCAGGAAACCGATTCTTCAGGGTTGGTTTCTGCCACATCGTTTGTCATCAAAATCCCGCTTGAAGGTTGCCATAGTTGAGGGGAAACACTGGCTGTTGCCTGCAAAAACAAGTTTGACCTAAAAAGTCAAACCTTGACCATGACTATCAAACTTTGACCAAAGTCAAACTTACCTTGCCACTTGAATTGCGCTCACTACGTTGCCATTTCCATAACAGATGTATAGCATTTGATGCTAATGCCAAAATAGCATTTCCTGAATTTGTATATATTAATCTTGATATCTGCATAATCAAATAATAATTTAAAAAAAAATTATTTAACAATATAACAATTTTAAAAAAAGACGACATACCTTTGTAACTCGCATGTTTTCCGGAAGTTTCTGTGACCGACACTGAGAAGCTTCACTTATTTCAGTGAGTTTCCAAATCTTTGATTTGTCATTCGTTTCTTCGGTGATTCTCGGTTTCACGTCCACCATAATTCTATTATCCCCATTCTACCATAACAATAATATTATATTTCATTATATTTTAGAACAATAAAAAAAAACATTTAATAAATCCAAAACCGATAACTTTTCTTCCAAACTCACCATTCCCGAGACAGAACCACCAGAGGCCACCCTCTCCGCCATTGCAGCCCCGCTAGCGGCAACCGCAGCCGTTATTGTGTTTAAGGCAGGCTGAGTATTATAAGTATTATAAATTATAATGCAATTATTATAAAATATTGTATCATGTAAAAAATAAGTGTGACTTGCAATTATTATAAAATATTGTATCATGTAAAAAATAAGTGTGACTGTATTTTCAGACTTTCGGTTACCTTTGGAGGTTCAGAAGCTCTTGATGCAGTGTCATAAGAAAGATTCTCAAAAGTTCTAAGTAACCGAAGACCATCCGTATTTGCTAATATTTTGATGCCATTTTCATTAGCAGAAACAGCCAATAAAGTACCATCTTTATTAAACCGGATACGTGGGCTCGCCTTCATTTTTTATTAAATGACAAATTAGATTCAAAAAAGATCAAAATTATTTTTTTTTAAATGAAATGAATATTATTTACCGGAAGACCTCCGTCAGCCTCGACACTTGTTAAAAGTTGAACATTATCCATATCCCAATATTTAATATTGAAATCATCACCGGCTGCCAAAAAGCGGTTTTTAGTTGTGTCGAATTGCACAACGCCTAAAGATCGTTTACGGAATCCAAGATATGTTCTTTTTACAGCTCCTTCACTTTCATTCCATTCTACAATGTGTGAATCGCCTTCTTTGCTGGTCCCACATGAAAATAGCCTGAAATAATCACCAAAGATCAAGAAAGTTACAAGCTTTGACCATTTTCATCCAATAACGAGTGGGTCAAACGGGTAAATAACATAATCACCAAAAGATCAAAAAAGTTACAAAATTTGAACATATTTTATATACATCAATTTGGGTTGTATTTCATCAGTACCGGGTCAAACGGGTAAATAATATAATTACCAAAGGATCAAGAAAGTTACAAACTTTGAACATATTAATCGACCCATTTACTTGTATGCATTAGATTTCATCCGTGGGTTAAACGAGTAAATAATATTATCACCAAAAGATCGACAAAATCACAAACTTTGAACGTTTTAATCCACCGAAATGATGTTTGGAATCACATTTGGCATTTAAATATTTGTAAAGAATTTAGAAATTTTGGACAAAAGGAGCGTTTCCAGTCAACCCGAACCCGACCCATACAAAAAGTTAACCGTTTTGACCCGTTACCCAACTTGCCCGGCCCGCTTGTTTTCCACCATTAATTAATAAGAGTCAATGCATCAATCTTGTTGCAACTAACCTTGTTCCATCAGCACTATATGCCATTGTCGTGCACCAACGACCCGGAGCCTCGTAATCCACCCGGGAACCCATGTTATCATATAACCATGCTTTTATTTTCCCGTCAAGAGCCGTTGAAAATATGAACTGAGACCAAAAAAATTACAAAAAGTTTTATACTTTCGTTTACGCTATAAAACATTAACAAATTGTCTTCTTTTTTCAAGATTTTTTATTCTTACCTGAATGTTTTCTTTGTAGTGAGGGCATACGGAATACACGGGAGCATCATGACCTTCAAAAGTGTATTGTTTTGCGCCCGTTGCTGCATCCCAAACCTATAATCACAAGACGGTAAAACATCAAAAATATATCTATTTTCAAATATTGTTGACCGACCAACAAATATATATTTAAAACAAACCTTGATGGTCTTATCATCTCCACAAGTTATCACACAAAGCCGCTTATTCGGACTAGAGAATGCAAGATCGTTAACTCCACCGACATGAGCATCAATCTATAAATCAAGTAACCCAATGTTACTTAATATTTATCATTTACGAGAGAAGTCAAGCTGTCAAAGTCAACAGAATGGAAGTACACGTACCTCTAGATGTTGTCTCACATCATCACTTCCATGATATGAATATATTTGAACAATGTGCCTTGAATAAGCAACTCCTGTGTGCATAAAATTATTCAATGTGTCATTTTCGATCCGTTTAGTTCTGAATTCGTTGACTTGCGTTGACTTTTTATCTCAAACGAGTCAAATAAAAAAACTAGCTAAAAAGGAGGTCAAAGAGGTTAAAAATCATCCAAAATCTGTCTTTTTTATTCAAGATTATTATTATTATTATTATTATTATTATTAGTATTATTATTATTATTATTATCTAAGTTGAGGTGACAATCGAGCTCACATATTATGCTACATTTATTTTCCAAGACTTACCAAACAACGAACCATCCGGGCTCCAAATTACACGATTTACAGACACCCCGGGATCTTTAACAAGAGCAGCCTAAAAATATGAAAACAATAAGGTTTACGATACTTCAAAAAAAAATTAATAAATGACTAATTAAGCCTAAACATACATACCTGCAAAGACATTGAGCATGCACTAAGATCCCAAACTTTGAAGTTTTTCAAAACCAATTTATCTCTTGAACCAACTTCCCACAATCCAATGTCACCCACATTCGTTCCAACTAACGTATCCAATTTGTTGAACCACAATTCAGTCTATATTTAAAATAAATAAATAAATAAAGTTGATCTAACTTACCTAAGAGTAATGTTTGTTGTATAGGATGAAAATCCATGCTCATAGGTGATGAACCCTGGTTCAAAGTACGTGCAACCGTTTTGGGCAAGTCATCAGACGCGTTAAAAGCTTGACTATGACCACTATGGCCCGGAAATGACACCGGCAAGACGTTGACCGGAAGGTTGACCTATGTAAGAAGTTGTTTAATAAGTGCATTCTAATAATAATAAGTTAAAACATTATTTGGAATATGAAAAACCAAATCACCTCATCGGTTAAGCCCATGGGCCTTGTTCTCTTGCTCACATGATCAGATTCCACAGACGGGAAATCCAAAGACGGGTTCGTTGGTGGGGTCCGTGGATGCTTTAACGCAGCAGGAATAGAGGGCCCACCAAGCCCAATGGCACTACCGGAAACCGCAGGGTGAGATACTGCGGGTGGATTAGACATCCAACCCGCAAGGGGGGTTGGAACTTGAGCTTGTGTCGGTTGAAATGGCTTTACAAAAAAAAATATATACCAATTAGTCAAAGAAAGTCAAGAAACCGAGTAACTACAATGAAAAAGTTGTATAAAACGAACCCCGTGTGCCCCTAAAGGAGGAAAGCCTCCGGCTTTTGGTAAAGATCCAAGAAGTGGATTATTTGCAGGCGATGGACCGCGTGCACCGTTTGGTTGTCCACATGAATGGTCTACAAACAAAGTTTTGATATCCGGATTTGGCCTAGGCGTTTTACAAAGTTGGTGTTGCCAATTTAAGCTACGTTACACAATAACATTATACAAAAAAGTCACCAATATTAGCCATAACAAACGAACAAACAAACGTACCCAGTATAACCTCACTCATAGTGTTCGGATATTCTTATGTTGATTAAAGTGTTTATTTGACCACTAAACAATCAAGCGATAATTTACTCAAAACACTAAAATCCGATCATCGAGATAATCATACTTGCACATCCAAACACTATGCAAATGTGGTAAAACTCTAACCTTTGGTTTATAAGAGTCCGAAGCCTCGAGTTCTTGAGATTAGGAAACTGCAACTTGTCACGAAATAAGGGATTTGCTTCGATAAGCTTCTTGAGCTCAACCAACATTATAGCTCGAGCCGATTTAGTATCACCATATTTAGAAAGTTGCTCATTCTCCCTAAAATTCAATCGAAAACAATTTTTATTTTATCAATTTGTGAAAGATTAATATTCTTGTTTAATCTTTACAATACCTAAAATTCTCCAAAGTCAACAATTGAGTAATCTCCTTAAAAAGCTCTTCGTTAAACGACGCAAACACTTTAAGATCCTTGACGAGAATCTCCACGGCTTTCGATCGGTCATGTCTACCAAACGAATGCGAGTACGCTTTAGTAATCAAGAACCTTAATTTACTCAACATTAAGGTTAGTGAATGTAACTAACTAACTAACTACTTACTTATCCAATGCTTCAAGATACTTTTGTTTTCTAATTTCGAAAAATATCTTCATCGAATACCGATTATCGTCCACTTTCGTGAACCCCGAAAGGTACTTCTCAACTTCATCCCAATTCCCATTATGAACCTCATCTTCAAAATACTTCATATTAAAGAAAAACCCTGATTCTTGTTCAAGTCTAACATAAAACACATATAAAATATATAAAATAAACATCAAAATCACACATTTTACTTCAAATTTAACAAATTAACTAAAAAACCTAATAAAAATATTCAAACAAACATCAAAATCTCACAATTCTACTTAAAGTTTTCAACTTTAACACACAATAAATAAATA
Organism: Bidens hawaiensis; assembly: GCF_021521415.1. Taxonomy (NCBI): domain Eukaryota; kingdom Viridiplantae; phylum Streptophyta; class Magnoliopsida; order Asterales; family Asteraceae; genus Bidens; species Bidens hawaiensis. Next base: position 77,352 of record NW_027498660.1, read on the forward strand.
AATAAATAACTAAATAAATAAATAAACTAATAAATATTAAAATAAACATCAAAATCACACATTTTTACTTCAAATTCAACTAATTAACTAAAAAACCTAATAAAATATTAAAAAAAAACAGCAAAATCTCACAATTCTACTTAAAGTTTTCAACTTTAACACACAAAAAATAAATAAATAAACTAATAAATATTAAAATAAACAACAAAATCACACATTTTTACTTCAAATTTAACAAATTAACTCTAAAGAAAACTAATAAAATATTAAAATAAGCATCAAATCTCACAATTCTACTTAAAGTTTTCAACTTTAACACCAAAATATAAAAAATAACTTACTTGTGAACTGTTTCTTTAAATTTTTCTTCATCAAGAAACTGCAAGATTAAGAACACAAGCTCTCTACTTAGCGACGACATTATGCCTCCACCGTCGCTAAAGATATCAGATCTGTAAAACCCATATACAAAAGATAATAATATTAAGCTTCTAAACAGCAGTAAAAAAAATTAAAAATAATTAAAAAATAAATTAAAATAAAATGAATAAAAAAATTTAAAAATAAAAATAAAATCCCAGACCCCAGAAACTAGATCCCCATAAATTTAAGCTTAAAAAAACTTATTATTATTATTATTAGATGAACAGGCATACCAAGTCAAGAATAATATTAGTAACAAAAATATATGAACAAGAATAATCAAATGATGTCATTTTTAATTAAAAAAAACATCATTTTTTTTAATTTTAGTAACAAAAATACCAGATTTCTATGGTGGATCAGAAAAAAGCACTCACCTTTAAACCAAGTCAAGAAACACAATAATCAACATTAAAAATATATAAAATAAATATATAAATAATAAAATTAAAAACCCATAAAAATCTAAAAAAAACCCACCTTTAAACCAAGTCAAAAAAAAATAAAATCATTATTAAAAAAATTAAAATAATAAAATAAAAAACCCATAAAAATCTTAAAAAAACCCACCTTAACAAGAAGATCAGTTGATGAAGAAACCAAAGAGAAAAAAATAACACAGCTTTCTCTCTCTATAGATACAAATATGTGAGTGGTGTGTGTGTGTGGAGAAAATAAAACCATTGATAGTGTTTGCAGAAGGGTTGTTTTTATAGATGAAGTTTGATAATTCAGTTGACTTATCAGTTGAAAAGTGAGTGTGTTTATTATAAGTAGTGAGTGGATATGTGATAAGTTAATTTAGTTGTGGGTCCTACTGAGCCGGCTTGGATTAACAAGCTGACAGCTGTACTTCAGCTTGGCTTTGATCAAGAGAAAAGATAGAGTGCTTTGCATTCTATGGTATTACAAAAGGTCTTATTCTTTTTATTTTTAGGTTATTTTAAGACCAGATATTAAAACTGGTTGAGTTGATCACTTTCTAATCATTTTTAAGGATGTTTTAATTAGTTATGAAGTCGGTAAGATTATTTTGGTTTCTGACGAGAATCTTTTGGTTTCCATGAGATATTTTTTGGCTTCGGTGAAATTTTCTGGACAAGTGGCTAATGCTGGTTAGCTAAAAATCTCGTTGAGTAATAATTAAAAAGTGATCGGGTCAACTAGTTTTATGGTGGGAAATATTTGAATTGGTTGGTCAAATAGACATTTTGTCAACATTATGATCATATTTTGTCACGTGCCATAAAACAATCGTGTCACTTATGGTAGATGTTGGTTTACTAAAAATCTCGTTGAGTCATAATTAAAAAGTGATCGGATCAACTAGTTTTATGTTGGGAAATATTTGAATTAATTGGTCAATGGACATTTTGTCGACATTATGATCATATTCTGTCGCGTGTCATTAACTATCGTGTCACTTGTTTATTTCTAAAAAATCTCTGAGCTGATAGGATTTTTAGGCATCTCACGAGATTATTTTGGCTTCCAACGTCATTTATTCTGGCTTCCGGTTTTCAGCGACAGTTTTTTAGCTACTCGCAAGATTTATTTTGGCTTTCAGCAATATTTTTTGAACAAGTGACTTTAAGAATTGGTTAATGAAATGAACATTTTGTAGATATTGATCGGTGTTAAATCCGACACTTTGATATTTTCTTTTTTGAATATTAAAACCACTCCCATTTGATGAAAAGGATGGACGGCTGAGATTAAAATGTTTAACAAAGTATGTAGGTCAGATGCACATGCACTGGATAAAACCCCTTTTTATTTTTTATTTTTATTTATTTTCTTGTTTTGACAAGGTGTCATGAAGATGTGAAACGTGTAAAAGGTCTGAGTGTTGGCTTTTATTACGAAACCGCCACCATTTATTGGTTTTTGAGCTTATACGACGAGAAAATGTATGTACGATATGATTAAATTTAAGGATATATCGTGTAAGAGAAATTGAGATGACTTGGAATTAGGTCACCTTGCTTTTGTGATTATTCTATCAATGTCTAATTTCAGATTCTCTCACACGTTATTATGGAATTAGGATATGTATTGTAAAAGCATTCACATCCATCCCTTAAATTTACTTGAGGAGAGTATGTAAATTATAGAGTAAAGTTTTAAGTGGTTGTGAGTGTAAATTATAGGGTGGAGAGAAAAATGTAGTAATTTTTTATAAATTTGGGGAAACATTTGGGGAATATTGTTTGCCCCTATTTATTTTTTAATATTTGTTGGATTGGTTGTGAATAAATGAGAGAAAAAACTGTAATGATAAAAGTATAAAAAATATTATTTAATTAAACATAAGAGAAAAATATAGTATTTTTAGTGTAATTATAGAGATAAAGATAGAGAATGGGATGAGAATGCTCTAATAAAATAATATTTATGAGAAAATTATTTCTCTCACATGCATCATTTAACCAGAAAAAAAAAGTATTTTTGATTTATATTTATTTAGATTTTAGTTATATGCTACTGGATTTTATCACTCGTATTACGGGGTTGTTTTATATTATTTGTTTTTAATATTTATATATATTTTTTGAGTTTTAATTTTATTTGCTGTAAGAAAGTTAATAATATATTTAGGGTTTAATGATGATAGGGTTTCACAAATAAATGAGATGTTATAATCTGGTTTAAACGTTATATGGGTTTGGTGATACCATGATCCGCTTTTTTTAATTATAAAATTTGTTTCTTAATTATGAATATTATCTTTTTTTAATCAGATATTAATTTTTAGTACATCTCTATATTATAGGATTCTCATATCAAATATCTGGTGAGATTAATTTTTTAATTTAATGAGATGTTATAAGCATATTTGGTTTTGGTGAAATCTATACATTTGAATTCGAGTCAAATGCATGAGAAGCTTTCATTTATAAATAAAGCAATCTGGTGGATTGAGAGAATGTAGGATGCAAGCAGATAGCTTTTAAAGGTTTCTTTTATATATATTTAAGATTTAGAAAAATATTTGTCTAACGGGTTGAGTCTGCCTAACGAGTGTACTTCTGCCACCTATATATGCAGGTGCGCTACGACGGGTAATTAAATATCAGTTACTTGATAAGAGAGAGAGAGAGGGGGGGGGGGGTTGTGGTTGGGTGGTTCATTAAGTAACGCTGCCACTGATGAACAGTGGTTAGGAAGGTACCGACGTTTTGTGATGAGTTATTGATGGGTAGTAGATGTTAGGCGGGTATCGACAGTGAGCGTCCCAACCTCCATTAAACATTTGAACGTACGTATGTGTTGTGTAATATGCATAAAATAAATATAACTAATATCACATGTGCATAGATAATTTATAAAACATGGCAATAAACAAGTAACATGTATGTTTTATAATAGAAGATTCAGAATTTTCTTTTTTAACATGTAACATTTTTGGTATTTTTTTAGCTATCAACAGGAAATATTTATCAGGTTAGGTCGTCGAACTTTATATTTTTATTATTATTATTTTGTTTTCCCATATTAAGTCGTGTTATTGAGATATAATTGGGTTTTTAATTGTATATATAATTATGGACAAATTGGAAATAAATAATCTCACATTTTGTGTATTGGCCGATAATAATTTCATCTTTAATAATTTATGTCAATGGTCCAACCTTTCGACTATTTTCTCTCAATTGACCTCCTTTAAAAAACATTTAACGTCGTTAAGTGTTTTTTCGAATTTCAAACCGACGTTTTAGAGCTTTTAATTGGAAGAAAGATACGAGTCAACTGATGCAAAACATAACTCGAAACAAATTCGTAAACTCTTAATAGACAAAACAACCAATACTGGTAATACAAAATGCCATATCTTATAAAAGTTATGTATGCATCTGCAACTAAATGATGTGATATCTTTCTCTAAGCCTATGTCCTCCAATCCATAAAGATCATTGGGTGTGCGGCGGCCACTTCATAACGCGAAACGCCATTTATAAAAATGATACTTTGTACATTTGGCTAAGCGATCTACGTGTGATCGTCTCTCACGCCCACTAACACTTTCATAGAGTCACAGGGACATCCTTAGCACAGATTACATGACGTTTAACTTAACGTCCCTTTTAATTAGCCCGGGAACACATAACCTTAATATATTTTATCATAAAACTTACATTACACATCATAAAATGCATTCTTCTTCAATGTAAGTCATGGCTCTTGATACAAGCAAATTAGTCTCGCGCGCGCGCGTGATCGGTGCATAAAATATGAACATTTCAATAATGGTTTCATGGGGGGCAGGGACCAGAAGTGTCTTGTTTTGGTAGTTGATGGTGAAATGTGCATCGTGGGTTAAATATTACCACTTACTCCAAAAGTGACATAAAGTGGGTCCCATTGAATACCTGTCATCTTCTCATTGGCTTGTTTCTGATTTTCATAATATTCTTTAAATAAATACATTATACATGTACTTTTAAACATGAAACGAACTTTATGTTGTCAAATTGTTAATACAAACTAAACTAATACTATCTTTAATGGCTTTTAGAAGATAAACACTTCGAGGTCTTTGGATGCTTTTAATATTAGAGGGTATTGTCTTTAGAAGAAGTGTTATTACATAAGGGTATGTGTCTTTAGGTTACGTATAGTGGGGGATTATAAATTAAAAGTTATGAATGAAGAATTTTTTGTCGCCTAGTTTGTCGCCCCATTACACTTGCCCTTATGAAAAGGTGGGCCCAAAGTAAAAATTAATAAAATTTTTGTATGAAGAGTGTGTGTAATGGGTGATGAGGCTGAAGTTAAAGGGGGTAAGGATATTTGTAGAGTTAGAGATGAAATTGAGGTTTTTAAAGATTTGTAAGAATATTACGTGCCATTTAAGAGCACATATGGACGTACTTGGCATTGAAGATAGTCTAAGAATATCTTCACTGGTAAGTTAGTTTTTAGGCGTTCTTAATTGCCATGTCTTATGTCACGTTAAAAATCATTAAAGCCACAATTTTATCTCTAATCTTATAAATATTTTTACTAAATTTTTTTTATTTCATCAGCTACCTATCACACACAATATTTATATAATTTTTTTTTTTACTTTAGACCCACCTTTTTCACAAGAACCTAGACAAACACATGTTCTTGTGTAAGGACACTTTATCTAAGGGCAATACCTCTAAGGCTATGTGTAGTGGAGGGGGTTACAAAATGAGACGTTTGTGTCATGTGACGCCCAGTCAGGAAAAATGGGTTTTTGTTTTAGGGGTGCAGTGGTGATGTAGCCCAATATATATACACATGTATATATATATACACCACACACAATACAGTATAATAATAATATTATTCAAAGAGATCTCTAGCGACAAATATTCATGCCCCCCCACCCTATCGCCTCTATTATCGGCCGGGGGATGTTCCTAAAAAAACTTGCCCTCGTCGCCTCATTTCATCGCCCCAGTACGCTTAGTCTAACGCTAAGGGCATCTTAAGGCATCTGAGGATTTATCTCCTAAGAGCCCCTTGGAGATAGTCTAAGTTATATAGATACTAACTTTAAAAGCTGTTGTGTGTAAAGTGACATAACACGAGAAAGTGTGTTTTGACAACCAACACGTGTTTAACCCTTGGGCTGACAATTCGTGTCTTAACATGTATAACAAGTTAGAAACAACGCGCTTACCCCAAGAGTCAAACATAAACACGACTCGTTTAACCACTTTATATATCATGACTACAAGACAGTTTTAAGCTTCATGTACCAATAAAGGAAACCGATGCAGTTTAGCCTACTAATTTCAATTATCTAACAAAAAAAAATCATACCATATTTTTTAATATAAACATGTCTTATCGCGTCTTCATACGTGTTTTGATTTGGAATAATATGAGCTAGCGGGATGTTAGAATCAAATGAATCGGAATCTTCCTCCATTGTTATTTGGTATGAACTTTCGTCGCTAGATATAGGAATTGGGAGAAAAGATGTTCCCATATAGCCTTTCCCTTTACCGGATCGAAGCTGAATGGATTCTTCGCTAGATTGACGATCGCACATCTGTACGAGGTTATATTGGGGATAGGAGCGCGTTTTCCTTTCTTATCCGTACTTGTTATATTTTATTGGTATTAAATTTTTAATCATTCAATTATTTCTTTGATATCCTTACTTGGATACTAATGATTATTATAAACTTATTTCTGATCAAAGCCTACGTATGATTAAGTACCTAATTCGCTAAGATCGATGGCTCTGATACCAACCTGTCACACCCGCACTTAGGGCCTAGGCGTGTGACCAATAGTTGGTACCTGTTTTGTAAATATATCAGAGTTTTAGCGGAAGTCTTTAGTTTATAATAAAATATTAATTAATATTTTGAAACATTAGTTTATTTGTAAAATCTTTATTTATAACAATAATAATATTTGATTTATTAGAAAGCTTTTCGAATAATAAATATTCGAGAGTTTGATTTGTAAACCTCGTTTGATTTATAAAACTTGTTTAAATATTGTTTGCAATATCTTAATAATTTTAAAACTTAGCCATCTCTACCTTGCGAGCGTCTATCTCCTTGAATGACTCTAATTTCTTGATACCTGTACTAATTTTCCTGTAATCATGGGGGAAAAATACGTCAGCGATATGCTGGTGAATCGTTGACTCTAAAAACATTTTTATAAATATTTCTTTGACTGATAAGATAGTTTTCATGAAACAATCTCAGCAGAAACGTCTATTATTTCTGGGATTGTGTCACTGCCATACACACACAATTACGGTTCTCTGGGAGTTGATACTCTTTGGAGAACTTTTATTATGACCTCTAGTCAGTGGCCACGTAGCCTTGACTGATAGACTAGATTGATTATGTTTGGATCCAGACACATGTGTACTCGGTCTGAGTTGTTTTTATTTTCTATCTTGTATTTAATAGGGATCACGTAATCCCATAAATCTTTATTTGACTGTCTTTGTTTAAGATAAACAACCCGTTTATCTTGACTGAAAAAGTTTTAACGTATTCACCTGTGACTATCTGTTCTGAATGATGTGGTGATCTCGTTTGAAAACTTTTGTGAATGAATGAATGAATGATTGATTGATTGATTGAATGATTAACCTATAATAAAATAGGTTTATGAAAATACCCGGATCGTCTCTTAATCCGGCTATAGACCTTTAGTCTAGTTTGATTACTTAAACATTAATTGATCTTTTGTTTGAATGAAATATCTTTGATATGAAATCTTTCTCTATATTTGCTAACCATGTGCTACGTTTCTTCTTCAAGAAGAAACGTCAATTATTTCTATCCTTTTTTAATATCTTATATTTCTTAAAAATAAAGAAATAATGTATTAACTATATCATTTAAAAATTCTATCTTTCTTAAAGAAACATTATTTTAATTTATTCATTATATTTATAATTCTTTAATCAATGTCTAGGCTATACCCCTGACTAGGGTCTAAGCATTTATTACTTTATTAATATTTTATTCGGACAGAACTCTTACCTTGCTTAGCTTATTATTTTCTAGATTCTCGGGCAGCACTTCGACGCTTGCACGTACTTTGAGAATCTTGATCAACAACTACTCGGCATGCAAATCGAGGCAACGTTAGGGCGTTGCCGGGTCATGCACGTATTTCGAGGAAGAATGTCAGGTCGTCTCGGGTCGGCACGGTTTACGAGGTCGTCACGCGTTACAAGGTCGGTACGCAAAATGAGGTGCGCCGATTGTCGGGATTGTCGGTACGAACTTCGAGGTGTCGTCGGTATATGGTGCGGATTACGAGGTTATAATTGTCGGGTCGGTGGCACGAAAAACGAGGTAGAGAGAGAAAGTTTCTAGAGAGAGAGATATTTAGGTGTGCAAATGAAGGTGCCAAGCACCCCTATTTATAAGCTGAAAAACGAACCCATCGCGGTACGCGGTGGTTGATGAAAACCCGGTCGCGTATCGCGACGTAGGTTTGATGAATCACCGGTAGCATCGCCACGTGTCTCCACGTGGTGGACGCGGTGTGTAACAACGTGAAAATTTCGAGTTCAAAGTATCAACTTTCCAAAGTCTAGGGACTAAAATTGCCAAATTCCAAAGTTGAGGGTTTAAATTGAAAATTCTGATTTCCTGACCCATCGCGCTACGCGATGAGTCAGAGGAGAGGCCCATCGTGTATCGCGATGGGGTACCTGACACAACGTGACACGTGTGCCAAGTGGCACACGGTGGCATCATGTGCTGCCACGTGTCACCTGTGACACGTGGCAACACTGCTGCCACGTGTTGCCACGTGGAGCGGTGCCTGCTACGTGTCGACACGTGGCAGGCCTACGCTGTGAGTCAGCAGACCTATATCGCGATACGCGATAGGTCTGCTGAGGCTCGGATTTCTTTTGTATAAGTTTAATATGGTGGTTTTGTAAATATAAAACAACTAATCTTTTGTTAAATAACTTAAACGGGTATTTATAATTCCCGTCTTTTGAATATATATAAATGTTACACTTTTGATCCTTAAAGTTTTATAAAGACTTCCGCAACATAACGCAACTCTGATCTATTTACAAATACGATACCAACTTATGGGTCGCACTCCTAGGCCCTAGAAGGGGGTGTGACACGGTGCCACTTGGTGACACGTGGCAAGACATGGTGCCACTATGTGACATGTGGCGGGGCACGTGTCACCTCGTCATGCCTTTATGCCACGTGGTGACACGTGTCATCCTGTCAGACCTCGTCATCGCGGTACGCGATGACGTTGGGTTTTGGTTCATCGCGTATCGCCGTCTGCCCATTTCTTGGGTTTAGAAAACATACCCATCGCGGTACGCGATGGGCCTTTTTCTGATCCGTCGTGTATCGCGATCGGACAGGAGAACAAAATTTTCTCTTTTGGTCCTTGGACTTTGCTATTTGGTATTTTTAGTCAGAAATTTTTGTGATGTTACATTCTCCCCACCTTGGAATGAATCTCGTCCTCAAGATTCGTTGTGAGTGATTCTTTTCTTATTGATTTGCTATCAGACTCTTTCTAATCTTCTTGTTTGAGCTTAACTTGAACTGTTTGAATAATTGCAATTCCTTATATTCGTCGTTAACTTACATCTTTGGGTGACGTATTTAGTCAATAGTTCAGAAAATCATAAGTAATTGTAAATTGTTAAGCACAGTGGCCAGTTGTGTTTAACTATTTACCTTACCTTTGTATTCAAAACATTTACTGATGTTAACAAGATTGCTTTTTGAATTCAGTCTATCGAATTCTTTTAATTTACTCGTCTCGATTTCTTTCAAGGTTTCCATACTTGAGTAATAATATTCTTTTACTTCTTGATTTTAATGGATTGTTTTCGTTTATTTCTATCAATTATACTCTTGAACCTTTAAAGTTCGGATAATTGATTTTCCTTGAGTAGACATATTCTTGTGTCCGAGTTTAATTCATTCCTTTCATCTTTCTTTAGATGATAGTTTCTTGTATTTCAAAAATTTTACTATCTCTTTTCCTTTACGTGTAAGCATTCTTGTGTAAGACACGATCTATATGTTAATATCTTTCTTTATATATATTAGGGATTTAAATAACCCTTATACGATTACAAAATTTCTCATTTTATAACGAGATTACAAGCAGTTTACAAGAGTTAACTAAACTATTAGTTATTTCTAATGCCTTTGGATCTTGAACATTCAGTTGGCATACTCTTGTCTACTTCTATTCTTGGTTGGATGCATCTTGTATGTTTAACATATTATTCTTTCCTTTCTTAGCACCACTTCCAATAACATTGTTTGTCTTATTCGGACATTCTGAGCCGAAGTGTCCGTTTTCTCCACAATTAAAACATACAACTGTTTTCCTTTTGCAATCGTCTTCCGAATGACCGAGTTTATTGCAAAAGTTGCATGTGATTAATGGAATACTTTTGGGGAAGTTTGTTGGTCTTAAACATTTTAGGGGTGTTCATCGGATCGGATAACGGATTATTCGGGTTATTCGGTTCGGGTTAATCGGATTTGAAAATTTATAGACCCTATCCGAAATCCGATCCGATCCGAATTAGGAATATTCTTATCCGATCCGAATTTATCCGAATTCAATTCGGATCGGATTCAGATAATATCCGAATAATCCGAAATTATCCGAATAATCCGAAATAAAGCTAAATTTTTTTTCTATTTTCTTGTTCCTAACATTTAATAGTTTAGAACCACAATAAACATACAAACCGGAAAATACGAATTATTCTTAACATAAATTTAAAGTTTAAACTTCAAATAATAGTCTAAAATATATACCAAACCGGAAAATACCAATAAAAACATGTTTTTTATTCGGATTAATCGGATATCCGAATAATCCGAACAATCCGAATTTTTTAAAATTCCATATCCGAATCCGATCCGAATCCGAATTACTTATTCGGATATTCGGATTGATCCGATCCGAATAAGAATTCGGATCGGTTTATTTGGGTTTCGGTTTCGGTTCGAATTTCGGTTTTTTCGGATTTCGGATTTCTTGAACACCCCTATATTTAAAAGACCCTTCCTCCTTTTCGTTGTCTTTCTTTGTTTTAATTTCTTCTCTCTTTCCCTTGTCATTCTTATCCTCTTCTTGATTTCTGATAAGACCATTCATAAGATAACCGGCTAATTCCATGGCTAAATCAGCGGTTCGAGGCAAATGAGATCTTACCATATCTCTAATTTCCCGAGGTAAACCCCATATGTAGCGGGTTACTTTGTTGGATTCGGGTATAACCAAATGTGGTACCAATCTACAATACTCATGAAACTTAGTATTGTATTCTCTGAGATTAGTGTCTTCCACCTTGAGGTTCAAAAACTTAGTTAGAATAAGATCGATTTCATGCATGGGAGAGAACTTTCGTAACACCAGTTCTCTGAATTCTTCCCACTTCAATTAGTACATAGTTTCTCTACCCTTTGTTATGATCAGGGTATTCCACCACTCCAAAGCCTCACCTTTAAAGTATTGAGAGGAGTATTGAATCTTTTGAATATCAGTACAATTGCTGATGATAACAATTGACTCGATTTCTTCAAGCCATCGTACAGCTGATATGGCACCTTTATCGCCATAGAATTCTTTTGGTCCAAATTCCTTGAAGTTCTTAATACTAATGCCTTGAATTACTAGTTGTTTCTTGAATTTACGATTGAGTTTGCTCTCAGCGTTGGAGTTATGAACACTTTCTTCATGATGAGAAGGTTTCTTATACGGATGAGTTCTTGATGATTTATTTGAATGTTCTATTTTATGTTTGTGTGACCTTTCTTTCATTGCATAGATGAAGGGAGTCATTGCATTATGAATCATGTCTTGAATTTTTACCAGATACTGCTCAGGAATCTCCTATGCAGGTTTTGTCGTATCCTTATTGCTTCTATGAGTTGAAGCTTCATCACTATTCTCTTGATTGTTTGGATTCGACATTCTGTAAACAGAATAGATTTTAGTATGAACCAAATTCTTTATTTATATACTAACAATAAAATGTTCGTTACTAGTGTGTGACATTCTTATTGATTTGTTTATAGAATGTTTAATTAAGTCTACCGCATTTTGAGTATATTTCTTTCTAATCTTTCTTGAGATTGTTCGTCTCGTAATGACACAATCTAATTGTTTACTCTTTGTTTTGATAATTTTGAGATAAAAGTATAAAACGATAATTATATTTTCCAAGTCGATCAATACTTTCTTGTTGTGTATTCTTGAAGTGGTTAGTACAAACCTTGTGTACAAATAGACCACGAGAATTTCTATACTTCTCTTTTTGGTTCTTTTAATCTTTGCTTAATTTGTCCACCTGGACTTTTGTAACATCTGCCCCGATCCGACCCGACCCAGGTACCCGTTTCTCTGACCCGATCTCTTTCTTTTATGATTTAATATTTATACTTATATTTTACTTTTAATAATAATATATATTTTCCTTCCCGCCTCTTTCTCTCTCTTTCTTGTCGCCGTCCCGCCCTTACGCCTTGTTTCCCTCTTTTTCTTCTAACTCTTTGCTTGTCCTTTGTTCCTTCCCGCCTAAGGTTGTCTGCGCAGCTCCACGCGCCAGACCCCTTACAAGGAATCCTGCGTGAAGACCACCTGTTTCAGCGATACGCGAGACGAACTCTTCTCGCAGCGCGCTAAGAATTGTAATTCTTCTCGCAGCGCGCTAAGAACGGTAGTTCTTCTCGCAGCGCGCTAAGAATCGTAGTTCATCCCTCGACGCGCGAAGAATTATAGTTCTTCCCGCGGCGCGCTAGGAATTTTAGTTCCTCCCGCGGCGCGCTAAGAAATGTGATTCTTCCCGCGGCGCGCTTAGAAATGTAGTTCTTCCCGCGACGCGTTAAGGTTGGTTCTGTCTGCCTTCGCGCTCGCGCTCTCTTGACCTTCTGTGTCTGCCTTCGCGCTCGAGCCTTCTCGCGCTAAACCCTTTGAGTTTTCTTCTGTTTAAATCTAGCCGTTTGCTTTTGTGTTGTCTTATCTTTTGTGCTGTTGACCTAATCTGCTTTATGTCTGAAAAGTTACTTTCGGCGCAGCAACCCCATTGGTTGACAGAAAAAGTGACTGACATTATCTTTTGAGATCTGCTTTTTCCATGCCTGACCTGTACCTTTATCTGAACCGCCCATGCCTTTTTACTGTTCCCTGTCAGCCTTTTTCTCTTTTTCTCTGCTGCCATATCTTTTGATATCTTTTACTTGCTTTTGATATCTTTTGTTATCTTTTGTTTTGTCTTGTTCTGTTTGTCTTGGAATCTTTTCCCCTTTTTCTGGATTCATGTCTCCTAGGGTTTCCCTATAAATAATAATCTTATTTTTCCTAACACTACACACACAAAACACTTATTATCTCTCTTCCTTTGCTCTCTGCCGATTGTCCTTCTGCCGCCTCCTCTCTTGCCTCCGTTTTCTCCTCTCCTCTGCCCTGATTTTCGGTAATATATATATAATAATTTACTTATGCAAACTTATAATCAAGACTTAAAACAAATCATTAAAACAATAATCTTATTTATAGGTTAACTTGTGCTTGTTTAAAGTTGGTTCTTGCTTTATCTTACACCGCATCGTTTATCAAGTGAGTAATCTCGTACCTAATCCCTTTTTGCTTTTAATGTTTTGGGATGTTCATGTGTTCATACAAACTTAGAGTCTTAAACTGTTTATGAACTTTAGTCGCGCAGTATCCCATGTGTTGAGGACGTAGACTTGGCTGTTTATTTGTATGTGTGGATCATTAACCGTCTTGTCGGTCTATTCCGCAGTTCTCATGGTACCATTAGATGAACACGGGAGAACTATCGTTTATGATTTTCTCTTTTGTTTGCACATGCACAGTTTGTCTTGTTTGTGAGCTCAATTGTGAGCACTGGCAGTCTATGAATCTTAGAGTTGGTCCCGATCAGATTACACCCTTGTTGAAAACCAGACATACACATGTTGCGCGCAGATTTATTGTTATCTATGTATTGTATTAAACTTGATTTCTCACCAACACGCAAGTGTTTGACGTTTATTTTAACACATGTTCAGGTTTGCAGTAGCTGTTTTGGAGCTTGTGGACACGTAGGACGTTTTTACTTTTGGACCTAGATTAAAATGTATCAAGACAAGTTATTGCTGTTCGAATATTATGATTTATAATATATTGATTTTTAATGATCTATGTTATCTTGTGTTTACCCTGCGCGTGCGCGAATGAATGTATTTATTAAATATTGACACCCAATAGTGTCACGAGTAATGAAACAATATGTGGCGCCCCGATGTATAATCCGCCTTTGGTCGGGGTGTTACAGATTGGTATCAGAGCTCGTTGACTTTAGGATAGGTGGTTAGACGTAACGGCCTAGAATACCTAAGAGTCCCTTCTCGCGCATGAGAGAAATCTCATGTTTGCGCGCTTATTGTTAATTACTCGTTATTTATGAATATGCTCGCGCTTGCGCAGTATATGATTTTATGTTTTATTCCGCGATATTTCGATTTTTGTTGAATTTCGATTTTTATTGATTTTACTTACATACTCGTTTGTTGGATTTGAAAATCCGAAAAGTCATGGTGATACATGAATAGTTGATTTTCAATTTCCATTTACGATTATGTTCTGAGGTTGGAGACTTGAAAAGTCATGGTGATACATGAATAGTTGATTTTCAATTTCCATTTACGATTATGTTCTGAGGTTGGAGACTTGAAAAGTCATGGTGATACATGAATTGTCAACTTCCAATACTCATTTTCTTGTGTATTTTATATTGAAGATTGAAAAGTCATGGTGATACATGAATCGTCAATCTCCAATACTCGTTTGCTCGTATATTTTAAATTGGGAATTCTGAAAGTCATGGTGATGCATGAATTGTCGATTCTTGATTCGAATTTGTTACCTTTATTAAGTCTGCATTTATGATCATTTATTTTACTTTAACTTTTGATAGTATCTAACTCCGCGAAACCAAGCTCTTCGAGGTTATACTTTGCGCTAAAACCAAGATATTAACTAAAATTTAAACTTTTATAAAATGCCTCCGCTATCTCGCCGATTTCAGAGAAGAGAAGCCTCGCGCAGACGCTCGCAGCAACGTTCCCAGGAAATGGCCACCGCAATAGCCCAAGCTTTGAGCCAAAACAATACCAACACCTCTGGTTACAACATTAAGTCCTTTAACGCGGGTAACCCTCCAAAGTTCACAGGTCTTGAAGGAGCCACCGTGATGCTCCAGTGGCTTGAGAAAATAGAAAACACTTTCCTCCACACCCAATGCCCCTCAGACAGACGAACCCTATATGCTTCCAGTGTCCTGGAATCTAGAGCGCTTACATGGTGGAATGGAGTAGCTCATGCGCGTGGCGCAGAAGCTGCTTCCAGCATACTCTGGGAGGAATTTAAGGATCTCTTGACGCGAGAATTCTGCCCTCCCAACGAAGTAAAGCGCCTGGAGGAAGAATTTTGGAACCTGAAGCAATACAGTGGAGAAGCGCGCGAGTACGCGACGCGCTTCCACGAGCTAAGCTTACTGGTCCCTCACCTTGTTACCCCTTCCCGCCGAGCCATCGAGAAATTTCTTGGGGGACTCCCCATGGAAATTCAAGATTCTGTATGGGCCAGAAACCCAGCAACCCTCTCTGACGCCATCGAGTTGGCCGCTGTGCTCAGCGACAACCATGTCAGAGCAGGAACCCTGTTCCTGCGGGGAGCTGAGAAGACCAAACCTACCAAAACTGTCCCTGAACCAACAGAAACCAAACCTGAACCCTCAAACCGTAACAACCTCAAGCGCAGGCGCAAGGCCTATGCGCTTACCAACCCGCCCATTGTCCAGCAACCCATCTACCAACCTCCAGTTTACGCGCCTAACCCTCTGTCAGCCTACCCAACACCTCCTGTAGCCCACAACTATGCCTTAACCAATCCAGCACTCCCTGCCCCGCCAACTAAGAAACCTTACACAGGAAACCACCCCTTTTGCCCAACCTGTAGATTTCACCACCCAACCCAAACCCCGTGTCGACTTTGTACCCGATGTGGCCGCGCTGGTCACCTTGCAGAAAACTGTAGAGTCCTTTCCGCCAATCCAATCGCGCCAACACCACCAGTCTACCCGCAGAACCCACAACCAACCTACCAAAACCCACGACCCAGATCGTGCTTTAACTGCGGTGATCCCAGTCATTTCCGGAACGCGTGCCCGAGACTACAAGTGCAAATCACACAGGCGAATCCGGTGAACCAGATTTCAAACCAAGTGACGCGTGGACGAGCTTTTAACATAACCGCGCACCAAGCGCAAGCGAATAATGACGTAGTTAATGGTACATTTTTGCTTAACGGATTTTATGCTTCTGTACTTTTTGATACTGGCGCCGATCGAAGTTTTATCTCTCGCGCCTTTGAGCAGAAGCTTGCGCGACCGCGCGATAACTTAAAAGAAGATTTTTCAGTTGAATTGGCTAATGGTGAAACTATTTTAATTAACTCGGTGATTAAAGATTGCACGCTTAACCTTAATGAAAACGATTTTCTAATCGACCTCATCCCCATGCCTCTTGGAAGTTTCGATGTTATTATTGGCATGGACTGGCTCTCGAATAATCGCGCCGAAGTTATTTGCACCAAGAAGATGGTTTGCATACCTCGAGAAAATGGTGATCTTCATATCTACGGCGAGAAACCCTCCCGCGGTCTTAAACTTATGTCTTGCGCCGAAGCCCAAAGACTCATGCGGAAGAAGTGTATCGCATTCTTAGCCCATGTGGTTAAACCTGCTGAAAAGAAGAAGCTTCGCGATATCCCTGTTGTGCGTGATTTCCCTGAAGTTTTTCCTGATGATCTTCCTGGTATCCCTCCCGCTCGTGAAGTCGAGTTTCGTGTTGATCTTGTCCCTGGTGCTTCCCCCGTAGCCAAATCTCCTTATCGTCTTGCACCCGCTGAGATGCAAGAATTGGCCAGCCAACTTCAAGAGTTGACTGCTAAAGGATTCATCCGCCCTAGCTCTTCGCCCTGGGGTGCTCCGGTGTTGTTCGTTAAAAAGAAAGATGGTTCGTTTCGCATGTGTATTGATTACCGCGAGTTGAACAAACTCACCATTAAGAACCGGTATCCCTTACCGCGTATTGACGACCTCTTTGATCAACTCCAAGGTGCCTCTTGTTTCTCCAAGATTGATCTCCGCTCTGGCTATCACCAGTTGCGCATCCGCGATGAAGATGTTCCGAAGACTGCTTTTCGAACTCGTTATGGCCATTTTGAATTCTTGGTCATGTCCTTCGGTTTAACCAACGCACCCGCCGTTTTCAAGGATCTAATGAATCGGGTGTGTAGGCCTTTCTTGGATAAATTCGTGATTGTATTTATCGATGACGTTCTGATTTATTCTAAGACCAAGGCCGAGCATGAGCAACATCTCCGATTGGTATTGCAAAAGCTTAGAGCCGAGCAGCTCTTTGCCAAGCTCTCCAAGTGTGAATTTTGGTCGGATGAAGTACAGTTCCTTGGCCATATTGTTAACAAGATGGGTATCCATGTCGACCCATCCAAAATTGAAGCAATCAAGAACTGGATTACGCCATCCACTCCTACCGAAATCCGTTCCTTTCTGGGCTTAGCTGGTTACTACCGGCGATTTATTTCGAACTTCTCAAAGATCGCTTTGCCTTTAACAGCTCTAACGCACAAAGGTAAACCATATATTTGGGGCTCGAAGCAAGAAGAAGCCTTTCTGACGCTCAAGCGTTTGTTGTGTGAAGCTCCTGTTCTTGCGCTACCTGAGGGTAATGAAGATTTTGTCGTGTATTGCGATGCATCCAACCAAGGTCTCGGTTGTGTTCTTATGCAACGAGGCAAGGTTATCGCTTACGCATCAAGGCAACTCAAGGTTCATGAAAAGAATTATACAACTCACGACCTCGAACTAGGCGCAGTTGTTTTTGCCTTGAAGATCTGGAGACACTACCTTTATGGTACTAAGTGTATCCTCTACACTGACCATAAAAGCCTTCAGCATATCTTTGATCAAAAGGAACTTAACATGAGACAACGCCGATGGAACGAACTCATCAGCGATTACGATTGTGAGATCCGGTATCATCCTGGTAAGGCTAATGTGGTAGCCGATGCGCTCAGCCGAAAACCCTGCCAGCTTAACTGTATCTTGCCGCGCACGCAGCTTCACTTTGCGCCAATTCAGAGCAATCTTGAATCACGCATTCGCGACGCGCAGCGCGCATCCATCAGTAATGGTAACCTTCGCGCCTAGTTAGCGTGTGGCGCGGAAACTCATTTTGTCCCTAATCTGAGTGGAATTCTCTGCTATCTCAATCGCATCTGGATTCCCTTTGATGAGAATCTTCGCGCTGATATCCTGAGTGAAGCACACAAATCTCGGTATTCTATTCATCCCGGCGCTGATAAGATGTACAAGGATTTGCGCATTACTTATTGGTGGCCCGGTATGAAAAAGGATATTGCTGTGTTCGTAGCTAAATGTCTGACTTGTTCTAAAGTAAAAGCTGAACACCAACGCCCATCTGGTTTGCTCGAACAACCAGAAATTCCTACGTGGAAATGGGAAAGTATAGCGATGGACTTTATTACCAAGTTACCTTTGACAGCAAGCAAACATGATAGCATTTGGGTAATAGTGGATCGTTTGACTAAGTCTGCTCACTTTCTGCCCATTCGTGAAAACTACCGTGTTGAGCAACTCGCGCAGCTTTATGTCAAGGAAATTGTCTGCCGCCATGGTACTCCTTTGAGCATCATATCCGATCGCGATGGCCGTTTTATATCTCGCTTTTGGAAATCTCTCCAATCTGCGCTAGGAACTCGCTTGGACATGAGTACGGCATATCATCCCCAGACTGACGGTCAGTCTGAGCGAACTATTCAAACTCTTGAGGATATGCTCCGATCTTGTGTTCTTGATTTTGGAGGTAATTGGGATTCGCACCTGCCTTTGATCGAGTTCTCTTATAATAACAGCTATCATTC
This sequence comes from Bidens hawaiensis, assembly GCF_021521415.1. Taxonomy (NCBI): domain Eukaryota; kingdom Viridiplantae; phylum Streptophyta; class Magnoliopsida; order Asterales; family Asteraceae; genus Bidens; species Bidens hawaiensis. The sequence continues at coordinate 96,282 of NW_027498660.1, forward strand.
CAGTATCGGTATGGCCCCATTTGAAGCACTTTACGGTCGTAAGTGCCGCTCCCCGATTTGTTGGAGCGAAGTGGGTGAAACTCAAATCACAGGACCCGAACTTGTTCAAGAGACAACCGATAAAATCGCCAAGATCCGTGATCATCTGCTGACTGCCAGAAGCCGACAGAAGAGTTACGCAGATCGCAGGCGGAAGCCTCTCGAATTTCAAGTTGGTGATCTTGTTCTCCTCAAAGTGTCGCCTTGGAAAGGTGTTGTCCGCTTTGGGAAGAAAGGTAAGCTTGCTCCTCGATATGTTGGACCATTCAAGATTCTCGCGCGTGTGGGAAAAGTTGCCTACAGACTTGACCTGCCGCCCGCGCTCAGTAATGTGCATCCAACGTTCCATGTATCCAATCTCAAGAAGTGTTTAGCTGACGAGAACCTTCACATTCCACTTGATGAAGTTCAAGTTGATGAAACTATGCATTTCGTTGAGAAGCCTGTTGAGATTTTGGATCGCGAGGTTAAGCAAACCAAGCGCAGTCGCATCCCTATCGTGAAAGTTCGCTGGGAGTCCAGGCGCGGAGCCGAGTTTACATGGGAAAGGGAAGATCAAATGAAGATCAAGTACCCGCACCTGTTCTCTGCGCCACCTACTTCGAGATAAATTTCGAGACGAAATTTCTTAAAGTAGGGGAGACTGTAACATCTGCCCCGATCCGACCCGACCCAGGTACCCGTTTCTCTGACCCGATCTCTTTCTTTTATGATTTAATATTTATACTTATATTTTACTTTTAATAATAATATATATTTTCCTTCCCGCCTCTTTCTCTCTCTTTCTTGTCGCCGTCCCGCCCTTACTCCCTGTTTCCCTCTTTTTCTTCTAACTCTTTGCTTGTCCTTTGTTCCTTCCCGCCTAAGGTTGTCTGCGCAGCTCCACGCGCCAGACCCCTTACAAGGAATCCTGCGTGAAGACCACCTGTTTCAGCGATACGCGAGACGAACTCTTCTCGCAGCGCGCTAAGAATTGTAATTCTTCTCGCAGCGCGCTAAGAACGGTAGTTCTTCCCGCGACGCGCTAAGGATTGTAGTTCTTCTCGCAGCGCGCTAAGAATCGTAGTTCATCCCTCGACGCGCGAAGAATTATAGTTCTTCCCGCGGCGCGCTAGGAATTTTAGTTCCTCCCGCGGCGCGCTAAGAAATGTGATTCTTCCCGCGGCGCGCTTAGAAATGTAGTTCTTCCCGCGACGCGTTAAGGTTGGTTCTGTCTGCCTTCGCGCTCGCGCTCTCTTGACCTTCTGTGTCTGCCTTCGCGCTCGAGCCTTCTCGCGCTAAACCCTTTGAGTTTTCTTCTGTTTAAATCTAGCCGTTTGCTTTTGTGTTGTCTTATCTTTTGTGCTGTTGACCTAATCTGCTTTATGTCTGAAAAGTTACTTTCGGCGCAGCAACCCCATTGGTTGACAGAAAAAGTGACTGACATTATCTTTTGAGATCTGCTTTTTCCATGCCTGACCTGTACCTTTATCTGAACCGCCCATGCCTTTTTACTGTTCCCTGACAGCCTTTTTCTCTTTTTCCCTGCTGCCATATCTTTTGATATCTTTTACTTGCTTTTGATATCTTTTGTTATCTTTTGTTTTGTCTTGTTCTGTTTGTCTTGGAATCTTTTCCCCTTTTTCTGGATTCATGTCTCCTAGGGTTTCCCTATAAATAATAATCTTATTTTTCCTAACACTACACACACAAAACACTTATTATCTCTCTTCCTTTGCTCTCTGCCGATTGTCCTTCTGCCGCCTCCTCTCTTGCCTCCGTTTTCTCCTCTCCTCTGCCCTGATTTTCGGTAATATATATATAATAATTTACTTATGCAAACTTATAATCAAGACTTAAAACAAATCATTAAAACAATAATCTTATTTATAGGTTAACTTGTGCTTGTTTAAAGTTGGTTCTTGCTTTATCTTACACCGCATCGTTTATCAAGTGAGTAATCTCGTACCTAATCCCTTTTTGCTTTTAATGTTTTGGGATGTTCATGTGTTCATACAAACTTAGAGTCTTAAACTGTTTATGAACTTTAGTCGCGCAGTATCCCATGTGTTGAGGACGTAGACTTGGCTGTTTATTTGTATGTGTGGATCATTAACCGTCTTGTCGGTCTATTCCGCAGTTCTCATGGTACCATTAGATGAACACGGGAGAACTATCGTTTATGATTTTCTCTTTTGTTTGCACATGCACAGTTTGTCTTGTTTGTGAGCTCAATTGTGAGCACTGGCAGTCTATGAATCTTAGAGTTGGTCCCGATCAGATTACACCCTTGTTGAAAACCAGACATACACATGTTGCGCGCAGATTTATTGTTATCTATGTATTGTATTAAACTTGATTTCTCACCAACACGCAAGTGTTTGACGTTTATTTTAACACATGTTCAGGTTTGCAGTAGCTGTTTTGGAGCTTGTGGACACGTAGGACGTTTTTACTTTTGGACCTAGATTAAAATGTATCAAGACAAGTTATTGCTGTTCGAATATTATGATTTATAATATATTGATTTTTAATGATCTATGTTATCTTGTGTTTACCCTGCGCGTGCGCGAATGAATGTATTTATTAAATATTGACACCCAATAGTGTCACGAGTAATGAAACAATATGTGGCGCCCCGATGTATAATCCGCCTTTGGTCGGGGTGTTACAACTTTTCCTTTATTTATAGCTATTACTCTCATACTTCCAGATGTACTTGGAAGAATTATCTTGAGAGTTTGTGCAATCTTTTTTTTTTTGACATGACTCTTTAAAAGATAAATTACAAATTTCGAGGAAATTTAAATACATCTCTTATTTATGTTGTTACAAGATTGCACGACATTTATTACAATTGCATTGTTTACAACTATTAAGAATTCTTATTTCTTCCATCGAATAATCAGCTTCTTGATCTGGTTGTCATTCTTGGTATTTTCTACTTTCTTCTTTTCTCTTCGCCTTTCCTTAGCATCCATTGCTTCAGTTAGTTTAGTGACATTGACTTCATAATAAGTTGGATCATCTTCAATGTCATACATCTCCATGTTATGACCTTCACCTTCAGCGGGATGTTAGAATCAAATGAATCGGAATCTTCCTCCATTGCTGTTTGGTATGAACTTTCGTCGCTAGATATAGGAATTGGGAGAAAAGATGTTCCCATATAGCCTTTCCCTTTACCGGATCGAAGCTGAACGGATTCTTCGCTAGATTGACGATCGCACATCTGTACGAGGTTATATTGGGGATAGGAGCGTGTTTTCCTATCTTATCCGTACTTGTTATATTTTATTGGTATTATATTTTTAATCATTCAATTATTTCTTTGATATCCTTACTTGGATACTAATGATTATTATAAACTTATTTCTGATCAAAGCCTACGTATGATTAAGTACCTAATTCGCTAAGATCGATGGCTCTGATACCAACCTGTCACACCCGCACTTAGGGCATAGGCGTGTGACCAATAGTTGGTACCTGTTTTGTAAATATATCAGAGTTTTAACGGAAGTCTTTAGTTTATAATAAAATATTAATTAATATTTTGAAACATTAGTTTATTTGTAAAATATTTATTTATAACAATAATAATATTTGATTTATTAGAAAGCTTTTCGAATAATAAATATTCGAGAGTTTGATTTGTAAACCTCGTTTGATTTATAAAACTTGTTTAAATATTGTTTGCAATATCTTAATAATTTTAAAACTTAGCAATCTCTACCTTGCGAGCGTCTATCTCCTTGAATGACTCTAATTCCTTGATACCTGTACTAATTTTCCTGTAATCATGGGGGGGAAATACGTTAGCGATATGCTGGTGAATCGTTGACTCTAAAAGCATTTTTATAAATCTTTCTTTGACTGACAAGATAGTTTTCATGAAACAATCTCAGCAGAAACGTCTATTGTTTCTGGGATTGTGTCACTGCCATACACACACAATTACGGTTCTCCGGGAGTTGATACTCTTTGGAGAACTTTTATTATGACCTCTAGTCAGTGGCCACGTAGCCTTGACTGATAGACTAGATTGATTATGTTTGGATCCAGACACATGTGTACTCGGTCTGAGTTGTTTTTATTTTCTATCTTGTATTTAATAGGGATCACGTAATCCCATATATCTTTATTTGACTGTCTTTGTTTAAGATAAACAACCCGTTTATCTTGACTGAAAAAGGTTTAACGTATTCACCTGTGACTATCTGTTCTGAATGATGTGGTGATCTCGTTTGAAAACCTTTGTGAATGAATGAATGATTGATTGATTGATTGATTGATTAAATGATTGACCTATAATAAAATAGGTTTATGTAAATACCTGGATCGTCTCTTAATCCGGCTATAGACCTTTAGTCTAGTTTGATTACTTAAACCTTAATTGATCTTTTGTTTGAATGAAATATCTTTGATATGAAATCTTTCTCTATATTTTCTAACCATGTGCTACATTTCTTCTTCAAGAGGAAACGTCAATTATCTCTATCCTTTGTTAATATCTTATATTTCTTAAAAATGAAGAAATAATGTATTAACTATATCCTTTAAAAATTATATCTTTCTTAAAGAAACATTATTTTAATTTATTCATTATATTTATAATTCTTTGATCAAGGTCTAGGCTATACCCCTAACTAGGGTTTAAGCCTTTATTATTTTATTAATATTTTATTCGGACAGAACTCTTACCTTGCTTAGCTTATTATTTTCTAGATTCTCAGGCAGCACTTCGACGCTTGCACGTACTTTGAGAATCTTGATCAACAACTCCTCGGCACGCAAATCGAGGCAACGTTCGGGGGTTGCCGGGTCGTGCACGTATTTCGAGGTAGAATGTCGGGTCGGCACGCAAAACGAGGTGCGCCGATTGTCGGGATTGTCGGTACGAACTTTGAGGTGTCGTCGGTATATGGTGCGGATTACGAGGTTATAATTGCCGGGTCGGTGGCACGGAAAACGAGGTAGAGAGAAAGTTTCTAGAGAGAGAGAGATTTTGGTGTGCAAATGAAGGTGCCAAGCACCCCTATTTATAAGCTGAAAAACGAACCCATCGCGGTACGCGATGATTGATGAAAGCCCCGTCGCGTATCGCGACGTAGGTTTGATGAATCACTGGTAGCGTCGCCACGTGGCGGACGCGGTGCCACGTGGTGACACATGGCAAGACATGGTGCCACCATGTGACACGTGGCGGGGCACGTGTCAACTCGTCATGCCTTTATGCCATGTGGTGACACGTGTCCTGACACGTGTCATCCTGTCAGACCTCGTCATTGCGGTACGCGATGACGTTGGGTTTTAATTCGTCGCGTATCGCCGTCTGCCCATTTATTGGGTTTAGAAAACATACCCATCGCGTACCGCGGTGGGCCTCCTTCTGATCCGTCGCTTATCGCGATCGAACAAGATAACAGAATTTTCTCTTTTGGTCCTTGGACTTTGCTATTTGGTATTTTTAGTCCGAAATTTTTGTGATGTTACACATGTATAACAAGTTAGAAACAACGCGCTTAACCCTAGAGTCAAACATGAACACTACTCGTTTAACCACTTTATATATCATGACTACAAGACAGTTTTAAGCTTCATGTACCAATAAGGGAAACCGATGCAGTTCAGCCTACTAATTTCAATTATCTAACAAAAAAAAATCATACCGTATTTTTTTTGATAAACAGGTCTTATCGTGTCTTAAACAAATACTTAATTGTCAGTCCTGTTTGTATCATTCAGTCATTCACATTTGATACTTTTGATTTTCTAACGCGTGAGGGTTTTTACACGTTCCTAATCAAAATCAAGCATTCTTTAACTTATTTTGACAAACTTTGTAAGCTAAAAAAAGTAAACATGAGTATTATAAGTTATATAATAACAGTTTATATTACAATAAAGTCACCCATTAAATTGTAAAATAAAAATAATACATGATAATAATATATAGAAGTAGTAGGAGCCACCCAACTAAAAAACTACATGGATCGTGACTCATTAAACACCGCATCCAAGCGCACCAAACCCTTTTTTTACCTTTTTTAGTTAAAATATATATAAAACAATACTTTTAGTTACATAATCACACTACTATCCTGGATTTAAAAAACCCCAAAACAGTATTACATATATTTTCCATTTTCCAAATATAACTTTTGATACATGTTTGTAAAAACAGGTTTGAGTCGGGTTTAACCAATGGTCCAAGGCGGGACTAGCCGAAGCCAGGTTATTATGCACTAAACGATCAACATTTAGTATTAGCTTTCAAATAAATCCAGTCAATTATTATATGAACAGGGTTAGACGGTTTTAAATGTTACACATGTTGATAAAAACCGACTAATCATTCGTGGGCACTGGCCAGTAGTGGCCCGATTTTGGATTTGCATTTTACCTTGTTTTTGGTCTTCGGTTTGATTTGTTTTGCTTTCACTAGATTGAAAACTAAATTTTTTTTTGGGTTCACAAAAAAGTTGTTTTTTGTTTAAAGAAAGCATACCGCTTTTATTTAAATTATAATATAGAAAGTTTTTTTCTTTTGGTTAACTTTTTGTAAAAATAATAAACACAAAAACAACAAGCAAATGAAACAAACAACAATTGTATTTGACATTGGTTGACCAAGACAACCAAACAATAACAAAACACCAAGGTGAAAGTTGTTATTCTATGAGACACACAAGGGGGGACCCTTATGTTGGGTGTTTGATTGATGAGTTTTGCTTTATTCCTGTTTATTCAATGATTCTACACTTGAAACAAAACCATTTTCAAACTTTACTAAATTAAACTTAATTTGTAGTTTTAATTAGAAAATGTTATTAATTTTAATATAATAATTAGAATATTTATATGTTAGAAATATGTTATTTGTATAGTTTAATAGTTGATGACATCTACTAGTGTTGCATGTGAAAATAATAAGATTTTGGTTAGTATGTCTAACTAGTTTAATAAGCCGGTCATGTTTGGTCTACGTATGAGTTAAACGTATGAGTTAAATAGACATGTCGGCTAGACTTCTCATTTACAACTTATGTTACCACATATTTACAACTCCTGAATTCGTTTGTTACTCAATATTTAACATGTTTACAATTTGATACCCTTCTACACAGGGTCGGCCCAACCATTTTGGTGACCTAAAGCGAAGTAAAAATATGAGGCCCTTTCGTAATTTTTTTATTTTACATTGGTGTGCTTTATTATGTTGTGAATTGAGTAAAACTTTGAATTAAAATGATGTTATTATGTTATAAAAATCAACTGCATAAAGAACAAAGGAAAGCTGTGCAAAACAATTATAGTCAATGAACTCACATTTCATATGTTCAAATTGATCTAATTTTTTTAAGATATTGTCTTGCATACATCCTATTCTTTTCAAAATGATTTAATATTTAATTTCATAAAAGGTTGATTTTGATTAATTTTATTCGCCTGCAAAAAATTGGGCTGCAAAAAACCACATTGCAGAAAATAAAACAGTAGAGAAAAAAAAAAGAAAATAAATGCAATGAAAAGGTATTGAACTTGTGACCACAGGGATATAAAAAAAGAGTCCTACCACCAATCCAGGATGACATTTGTATTACTAGTCCATGTACTTGTTATATATATATAAACTAGTTTTTTTCTATAAAATGGGGGCTCTTTTATTTTGGGGGCCCAAAGCCCTAGCTTAGGCTGCTATAACTAACGGGCCGACCCTGCTTCTACAACCTGTCTCCTGACTTGTTTGGATAAAATGTTATACGAGTCGTGTTCCACATGTATGGTTTTAAATGTGTGTTGGTTTAGAATTGATATAACTGAAACAATACCGGTATTTGTTATTAGGGTTTTCACAGTTGTGTACACTTTTCACGCTGATATACATTAGCAAATACCAAGGGGTCTTTGGTCTAATGGTATCAAAGCGTATCAAAGCGTTAGATAATGTTTGTCTTTTCAAATGATGGGATTTCATATCCTGTGTTTGTAAAAAAAATGATTTAAAGTTAGAGTTAAATAATGTATGAGTTGTTAGTCATGCTTCAAAACATACATGTATTAGCAAATATAATATATTAGTTTTTATCCCTCGTATTACGGGGTTGTTTTATATTGTTTGTTCTAATATTTATTTATTTTGTTAATTTATATTTTTTTATTGTATGAAAGTTAATAATATACTTATGGTTTGATGATAAATTGTTTCACAAATAAATGAGATGTTATAACCCGATTTAAAAGCTATATGGTTTTGATGAGACCCAAGACCTGTTTATTTTTTTTACTATGAAATTGGTTTTTTAATTATAAATAATATTTATGAAAGTTAATAATATACTTATGGATTGATTAGATCCAATACCCGTTTATTTTTTTTACTATCGGATTGGTTTTTTAATTTAAATAATATATTTTTTTTAAAAATAAATAAGATATTATTTTTTTATATCCTATTTTATAGGATTTTTACATAACTAATTTGGTGTGAATATTTTTTAATTTAATGAGATGTTATAACCCGTTTAAGGTTTGGTAAGACCCATACCCTTGAATTCGGGTCAAATGCATGAGAAGTCTCCATTTAAAAATCAAGAAAATCTGGTGACTCCAAAAAAAGGGGGAGCGACCACATCGCGACACGTAGGATTTTTATATCTTCGTTTATATATATTATAGATTATACCCCTCAAGATTCATACTGATACATAAATAATCACACAATGTCTATATGGTAACCCTAAAATTTCGTTAATTATACAATTAACCTCACAACCTATTTATCCACATAATCCTGCAACTTTCATTTAGTATGGTAACATTAGGTTACTCAGACAAGCCCACGATTTTTTAAGATGGTACAAACTGAAATTGTAACAAACTGACACCAATACCGACCAAGTTCCCGCCACAACACTCGAGTTAAAGCAAGTGCTTACTATATAATAAAGACTTAGGAGCTGTTTGGTTCATTCAGATCTGAATGAGTCTCTGTCCCATTCAGCAGCAACAATGAGTCTGAATGATTCAGACCTAATTTTAACCATTCAGATGTTTTTCTGTTTAAAACAAACAGTCTGAAGTCTGAATGAATAAGATGTTTAAATCTGAATGATTCCATTCAGATATAAACAAACAACCCCTTACCAATTTATAAATATTTCCGTGTTGGAAATAGTGATGGAGCGGTACAATAATTCAACGTGTGATTGCTATGAACAATATATTAGGTCCATGGGCAATCATGTAATTTCAGCTTATTATTATATTTATCAAAGCAATAATAACCTTTCACTCACGATAACTGCTTTTTTATTTAAAAAATCATACATTCGTAATTAAAAAAATATATAACGTTATACTTTAATACAAAAGTAGTAGTATTCAAAACTAAATTGAGAGAAAATAAACCATGTAAAACCATATGTTTATATCATCTTTAGAATACGTATACAGATGCATGTTTTATTTTTTTCTTTGAAAATGTTGCAAAAACCGTCATATCATAACGCTAGGATTTTAAAAAGCAACAATACATATACAATAAACGGTTCTTAATCTACTTAATACTAGATGTATTACAAATACAACTAGATTAAAAATAAAGTAAGATGAAAGAATATCTAAACATATTGTTATACTTTAATATGCAACATTTCTTAAACACTACGTGTATTTTAAAAGAGTGAACTGCGGTTTTCGTTCATGTAGTTTGTCCAAATTTGCGTTTTAGTCCAATAGTTTCAAATTTGTGATTTTCGTCCTGTGGGTTCATTTCACTTATAATTAAATCTGAATTCACTAATTCTGTTAGATCTGATCATTAAACCTATCATCGTGCCCTTCACGTGAGGGACAATTTTGTCTTTTTTTTTCCCAAATACACCACAACCCTTCACATGAGGGGCTTGGGAATTAGGACTGACGTTTATTTGGGGAGAAAATTGACAAAACTGCCCCTCACGTGAGGTGCACGCTGATGAGTTTAACGACCAAACTTGATAGAGTTAGTGAATTCGGGGTCTAATTGCAAGTGAAATGAAACCACATGAACAAAAATCGCAAATTTTAAACTATTAGACTAAAACCGAAGATTTAGACAAACCATAAAACCGAAAACCGCAGTGTAATCATTTTAAAATAACAAAAAGCGTGTTATTTTTGAATATTTTTTTAGTAATTTTAAAGGGATAAAATAGGAATAAAAAAGGCCTTTTTCTTCTTCCAGCCATTTGTATTTTATTATGCCTTTTTTTCTTCTCGATAATTGCTTTCCTATTCGTCTTGTGACTTATATCGCGATAAGTTATAAAGAGAAAGAAAAAAAACGAGAAGGTGAAATGTAAGAGATCACGTGACATTGCTCTGTTTGTGACTCCGTGATATGTTTATATTTATATATATAGATATTATATTGGCATAAAATTCTTTGTTTGTTCTATAACAAATGAGGTTGATGCCGGCCATGCCTAATAATGACCATCTACCTTTTCTTTTTCCATTTTTTTAACAAATAACAAAGCCCGGTCAACTGAAACACGTTGATGACTCGGTACGTCATTAATTTCAGGGAAACCCACCGTGTGAAGGGTCGTTGTGGTAAAGTCCTTGCTCACCAACGACATGTTGTCACGAACAAGACCTGAATCGACAGTCTTCCTTAAAAAAAGTCACCATAATATCGCTAGGGCACTACTCCTTTGATAATGACAATCGATTTTAAAAATAGAATAAAGATAAAACTACGATTTAATATATTTAGAATAAATGTTTGTTTAATTACTATAAAGTCTGTTAAATTTTTAATGGGTTCCGTTTACATAGTTTTTTAAATATGAGTGTTTACATAATAAATTGAAAGGCAACTGGAAAATAAGTTGCGTCGTCATACTTTCGTTTTTATGGAATCGACATGTAATTCAATTAAAGTTCCTCCATCAAAGTTTGACATGTATAGTCTATAGTTTGATCAATTTTGCTCTCCATTAGCTTGCTTTCCTTAAAAATTCTTAATGCTATCTCAGTAGGCAAAGAACTTATTTTGTTTAGTCAGTAGTTATCTTTCTACACATATTTTATTGTACCCTCTCAGTTTTATGCATTAGGTCGGTTGACGGGTTTTGGGTTAGCAGGTTAAAATATTCAACTGTAACCGGCCCATATATTTGTTGGGGTCGTGTCACGGTGAACCCATTTATATTTATGTTGTGTTTCATGTCGACCCATTCAATAAATAACGGTACCAACATCAATTTTCTTAAATACATTGAATTGCTCGTTTCCATGTATGTTTAGTACCAATATCTGGTACCATTGGCTTAAAATAAAAGGCTTTGAGCCCCCACATCCTTAGAGCTCTAAAGTATTAAAAAGAAAATAACATGTAGATAATTTGGGGATTAGAATTGTTCATATTGAAGTATATGGTCAATAGTCATGTATACACACAAAGGAATCATAGAATTAAAAGTAAAATAAAATTTTATTATTTAAATTTAATAAAAAAAAGGCGTCCTAACTTTATTATATTTTATGTAAGATTAAAATATTAATTATAATTTATTATATATTAGTCTGGTAATTGTTGATGAACTATATTACCCTTAATAGCTACTAAAGGGTTTCCATTTAGGTGTATATATAGTGAGAATAAATTAACATAACAACCTAATTTCACATACAATTTTATGTCCCTCCTATCTTCTAAATCGG